>NC_062973.1:40000-340000 GCF_023078275.1 Leguminivora glycinivorella
CTCTTTATCATGTACAGGTAATGACCGAAGCAGCCATGTCCGGTCATTACCTGTACCATTCTGTATGTCAGAACGCCGTGTTCGCGGTCAAGCCATGCGTCAAAGGACGGGAGGAGGGCTCCTATTGTGTATGTTCCATAGGGCTCGTCTTCCAGTTGGCTCTTCCAGCGGTCCCTCTCTCTTTTCCTAGTCTCCTGCAGTCGTGCCTCCAGTTCCCGGGGCGCCAGACGCTCATCGGCAGTTCGGAGTTCTACCCTCTGGTTGTAGCGCTCGGCCAATATTCGAGCGTCCAGCTCCCAAGGCATTTTGCCAGCGAGGACACATGCAGCTGCGTGTCCAATCGTCGAGTATCCTCTTATGATACGCCGTGCAATAACCCTCTGAGGTCTCCGGAGCAGGGCCCGGGTTTTATCATTCAACCTTCCGGCCCATATCGGCGCACCATAAAGTGCCATGCTGCGAATGACATTCGCATATAGGCGCCGACATGGGTCTTTGGGTCCTCCGACGTTCGGCAGGAGTTTACTCAGCGCCGAGGCAGCCCCGATGAGGCGAGGAACCAAGTTTGTAAAATGTCCCTCGAAGTCCCAATATCTGTCTAAAATGAGACCCAAGTATTTAATTTGGGGCTTTAGAGGGACCTCCTCTCCACCAACAGGAATGACTTCGTCGGGCCGAAGCCGCCAGCCCTTTCCTCCAAAGACCACGGCATCAGTCTTGGCTAGTGACACCGTGAGCCCGAGCAAATTGATACGCCCAACTGTTAGCTCGGTTGCCACTGCCGCTCTCCTTAGAGTCTCTTGGTAGTCTCTTCCCCTCACAGCCACCATCGTGTCATCGGCATAACAAATGGTGGCCATGCGGGAAGTTGAACTCCTCTTATGGCCCAGTCGAAGCCGATATTCCAGAGCAGGGGCCCCAGTACCGACCCCTGTGGAACACCGCACTCCATTCGGCGCTCTAAGCGTATACCTCCTGATTCATAGAGCACTACCCTATCTGTAAGGTAGTGCTCTATGATGGTCCTCAAATACACGGGCACACGATGGTGACGAAGTGCCTCTTTTATTACCGAGTAAGGGAGAGAGCCGAAGGCATTGGCAATATCAAGAGATACTGCGATGGCTCCCTCCCTCTTCTCCGCTGCCAGATTGTTGAATTTTTGCAGCTCATCGACTGCGTCTATTGTGGATCGCCCCTCTCGGAACCCAAACTGCCTATCGCAGATGTTTGGGCCCGTGTCCTCCAGATGTTTAATGATGCGCCTTGCAATGATGCGCTCTAACATCTTACCCGTTTCATCCAAGAGGACAATGGGGCGGTATCCTGAGGGAGAATCAGCTGGACGACTCTCCTTTCGCAGTAAACACAGCCTGCCCTCCTTCCAGCAACGAGGAAATGTACCCTCTTGGAGGCAGTCATTGAAGAGGCCACGCAACCTGGTCCCTAGGTGTTTCAGAGCTGGTGATAGAGCCTTCCCTGGCACCCCGTCTGGTCCGGGAGCTTTCTTGCTTGCCCTCATTTTGAATATCGCCCTCATAAATTCGTCATCTGTGACTAACGGGACATCCGAGAGACCCTCCGGCTCTTCCACTGGGGCAGCCATAACAGGTGGAACAAAATTTGGCGCTTCCGGGAAAAGACCCTCTACTACCCTTCTTAGTAGATCCGGTTCCAGAGAGTCCATCGGGGGAGCACATTTTAGTTTGTTCCTGACCAGCTTGTATGGCCGCCCCCATGGGTCTCGATCCAAAGTACTTAGGAATTCCTCTCGAGCCTCGTCCTTGCGCTTGGATATGGCTACTCTAAGAGCCGTCTTTGCAGCTACTAGGGCTTCATGGAGTGTCTCCTCTTCATTCGCCGTGTGATGCCTGCGCCTGCATCTGACATATCTGCGGCGAGCAGCATTAGCAATCACTCGGAGATCGGCAATTTCTTCCGACCACCAGTAAACCTGCTTCCTCCCAGGTAACTTCCTCGACCTCGACATACCGGCATCACACACTGTGGTGAGAGACTTACGGAAGCGGGCTGCTTTTTGTTCAGTCCCTATATTGTCTGGTGGAGGGGCGCACCAAGCCTCGATTATCGCAGCCTCCTCGATCATGTCCCTATCTAGGCTGGACAAAGACCACCTAGGGAAGCAATAGGGGCGAAGCCCACCCGCTGCTTGTAGCAGAGCCTGTGTTGTGACCGCTGGAGATGGAGAGACAGTCATCCTAATGTAAACATGGTCAGAGAGAGTCTCCACGTCCTCCAAGACACGCCAATTATCGATCCGGTGGGCGACAACAGGGGTTGCGAAAGTAACATCGACAATAGATCCTCCCTGTTGGCGCACACATGTATTGGCGCGTCCCCGATTCAGAACCACCAGACCTAATGCCGCCACCCAGTCCCTAAGTGTTTGGCCCCTCGCATCGGTGACTGCAGAACCCCAGGCTGCGCTCTTGGCATTGAGGTCCCCCATTAAGAGTACCGGAGTTGGGGCGAGTCTCCTTATCAGTCTTTCGAGATCGTCAAGATATATCTCGAAATCCGACAGTGGCCTATTAGGGGAGAAGTAAGTTCCGATGAGGATGCCGTTGCCCCATTTGGCTGCTGCGACACCAGGGCCTTTATGAACTGCAGTCAGGGGCGGAAAATTGCCAACGGCTGGTACCACTAGTGCCACTGTCCCGTCACTTGCTCCTACCCAGTTAGGCTGAGGAAGAACAAAATATGGTTCCGCTGCGACGGCCACGCCTACGCCCCACTCTGCTATTACCTGCATCAGCAGATCTTGGGCGCGGGCGCAGTGGTTGAGGTTCGTCTGTAATATTTCAAATGGGCGTGGATGCATTACAGTTCCATCTGTTGTCCCTCCTCAGCCGTATCGGTGTTCCTCTGGTTGGGCCGTTGGATCCGGGCGGGCTCCATACGTCCTTTTATTGGTGGGGGGCAGCAGGATATACCTCCCATATAGTGGCCCGATGGTTTTTTCGCCTGGTGGCATACCGCGCAGAAGGGCTTCTCTGTGCATTCAGGCGCTTTGTGCCCCGGCTTGCTGCATCTGAAGCACAGGCTGCCCCTTTCCACTTGCGACGGGCACGTTGCACGTGTATGCCCCGCCCCCAGACATTTATAGCACCGGAGTGGCGCTGGCTCGAGTGCTTGAACGGTTGCACTTGTCCACCCTATGAGTAATCTACCCCCCTCTAAAATTTTGTTGGCCGCAATAACCGGGCACTTTACAAGGGTGGAACCCGTTCCATTGTAGGAGGTTCGTATGGCACCGACCTTGACCTCTTCAATTTTGCAGCCACCCTTAGTTGCCACTGCCGCTGCAACGGACTCGGTTGTTTCAGACTCAATGATGCCTGAGATTCTAAGTCCGGCCATTTTAATTGGTCGGTACACTCTCGCATCATTGCCGATCAGTCCCTCCAGTTTTTCGCAGATTAAGTCCGCTGCTCTTCCGTTGTCCGTACCGGAAACCTCTAAGATGCGCGCTCCGTCAGCAGTTTTACGGACATTGACGTGGTCTATTCCCACCTCAGCGAGGCTAAAAGACGTCGTTGCCTTGGACAGGAGCGAGGCATAGGTGGCCTCCGAGTCTGGTTTTAACGACAATACTATGGCCGCAGACGATGGGGCCACCAATTTGCGCGGCTTCGGCTTCGGCTTCGGTTTAGCAGCTGGTTTAGCTGCTGCTGCTGCCGTAGACTGCACGGCTTTTTTCTTTGCCTTCCTGCCGAGGACTTCCGTCCATTTCTCATTAGAGGCAGTCGGTGGTGGTTGCGTAGCCACTTGGGGGACCCTCTTTGCTCGGGGAGCCGGGGTGGGAATAGTATTTCCCGCAGGAGAAGTCTCTAGGGGTACCTGCTTGGTAGCCCCTTTTTTCTTCTTACGCCCTGATTTAGGGGCCGGTGCAGCCCTTGCAGGGGGCATCAGTGTCGACCCTGCCTGTTTCTCTGCCACTTTCCTGGGCTTCGTGGTTCTAGAAGCAGGCTCTGGGGCTGGCAGCGGGGTCCAGGGATCATCCGGCAAATCAGTGACTAGGTCCCTAGGGGAATACGAGACTGCAGCATTTGCCGCATCTGCACTTCTTCGGTCCGACGCTAATGGCGGCCGGGCAATCGGCGCCGGGGGGAGTCTGCTCGTTAGGTCGTCAATGCGTGCATTCACCATATTCCCTATCGAGCGATGGAGACTCGCGGACAGTTCCTCTTTGAATTCCGACAAAGCCTGCGTGACGGTTGCCAGCATGCTGTTGCCAGCCTTAGGGGTTTTCAGGCTGAGGTCGCCTGACGGGGCCTCCTTCTTATTCCGCTCGGAGAAGGCCCTTCTTAACGCCTTTACCTCGCTGGTCGCGTGGGCTAACTGCTCCTTCAGCGATTTGTTGGATGCTCGGAGGATATTCAGCTCCTCGTTAGCCTCACGCGAGTCCAGTGTGTTCATCGCCTTTACGATTTGCTGGCAAGCCTCGTTAATTTGTCCGCGGATCGTTCCTTTGATGTTCATACATTTCTTGACGTGTTGCAGCACCCGTTTCGCTGCCTTTCGGGCAACGTCCGCCACATCACCGTCAGCAGATGGGGATAATCGTCCCTCTGGGTCCACGATTTCTACTCCATCCCCATCTGACATTATCTGGTCCTCCGGTCGTTCCTGTTCCACTGTCTCACAAGGTTGCACATGTGTGGCACGCTTGTTGCTTTCTTTTTCAGCAAGCCCTCTGTCTATTCTTTGTAGCAACAGTTTTGCTTTGGCAATACCCACATGTGCCCCGAGGGACTTGGTTTTTGCGACACTTGTTGTTCGAGCTTTGGCCTTGCCCCATTTCCCGCCTCTGCGTGCAGTGTTGATCTTTGGCAGGTTCACATGCCATGTTTCCTCGTCCGAGAAATTGATATTTCGTTTCCGAGCTGTATTTGTCCTAACTTCCCTCTCAACAGTATCATCAGAATCTGTTTCATCAGAGAGCCGATGAAATCGGATTGATTGCACTCTGGACTCCCTCTGGTTGTCGACGACGGGGTCCTCAGACTCCGACCCCTTCCGTACATCAATAGGGCTCCGATCTCTCTCCGTCCCATCTTGACGGCTGCCTCCAGGCATCGACGTCACGTCGATTTCATCCATCTCTGGCTGGCTCTGAAAAGAGCCGTTTGCGCTTTGGCCTTTAGAAAGGCCGTTTTTGTGTTGGCCCTGAGAAGGGCCGTTGTTGTTTTTTAAATTTTTAGAAGCCATTAAATTCCCACGAGTAGGTAAGACTAACGCTCCACAGGGGCAGAGATTACCAGTACCCAAAACTGTGGCCCTATTAACGCTGTGAGGTCGGGCAGTGTCACAGGTGAGGCCACTAACGACTGATGAACACCCCAGCCGCTCTTAAAAAAGAGCACCCCCGCACGGTGAACCGCCATACGAAGGGTTGTGGATTTTTTATTGAGGTTAACTCCTCTTGACCCGGCCGACCAAGGCAAGGCCCTCGGTCCCACACAAGGCTGCTAGACATGTCAACAACACCTTGTGACTGGGATAACGAGTGTTGGAACGGTGGCCGAGGCCTGTCCACCCGGTTTCTGTTGAAAGCAGGTGAACCGTTCCCCCCTACTCCTGGAACGTCCCTAACTCTTCGCCTGCCCGGTATGGGTAGCCCTGTCCGGTATAGCCTCAGAGATCACGGGGACGCGACAGAAGTGTTTCCCTCCCCCCCGGGATGTACCCGGGTGTCGGGTTATTGGCAACAACGGTAAGCAATCCCACGTAGGAGATTAATTACCGTTGCCCCCAGGGCGCACCAGCCATAAGCCATTCCCTTAACTGTGGATCCGCGAGGATCAACAGCTATTGGAATGTCCCAGACCCTCGTGGAGGTTACCCGACCTAGCGCCCCAACCTAACTCAAAACCTAACCTAACTCAAAACCTAACTTAACTCAAAACCTAACCTAACTCAAAACCTAACCTAACTCAAAACCTAACCTAACTCAAAACCTAACCTAACTCAAAACCTAACCTAACTCAAAACCTAACCTAACTCAAAACCTAACCTAACTCAAAACCTAACCTAACTCAAAACCTAACCTAACTCAAAACCTAACCTAACTCAAAACCTAACCTAACTCAAAACCTAACCTAACTCAAAACCTAACCTAACTCAAAACCTAACCTAACTCAAAACCTTACCTAACCACTACTATTGTAAAAGCACGACATGATTCGGAGAAAAATCTTAACAGCGACATTTAACTTCGACGCTTGTAAGTTACCAGTGCCATCTACCGAATGCAGCTTGTATCTAGCAGTGCGAAATATACTTTATACCATCGCTTTCTGCCGAGGAGTAGAACTTATGGCATCAAAATCGTGTGTTAGATTAACCTTAATGTGCTAAACCCAAAAATTAGATAAGACGCAAAAGCTACGGTAAATTTTCCAACGCTCGGAATACACATTTATCTTCGACTTGTATGCGTTTCCGGCTCTTATCTGTGCTGCACAATGTCCTAGATTGCGGTTTTTTATTTTAATATTATGGCGGTACTACTAGTTTAGCCTACTTGTTTGCAGTAACTGAAAACACCCATTTACTGGGTATCTGTACTTTATTAGTTATTAAGACGCCGTTAATTCTACTGTATCCTCAGTAGATGGCGCTAGTAGTAGTGTGATTCCTATATGTTTCAATGAAAATAAAAAGCTAAATAAAACGTTTTCTTTGCTGTTTCAACTACTGATTTTAGTATTATTGTTTAATTAACGGTTTTTATTTTCTTTATAAATAAATGAAGAAATAAAAGTTTTTTTTTTAATGAAGACACCTAATTTTATAAACGATAACCAGCACGGAATGAAATCAATATATGGGTTTTGAATTCCAGGCAAGAGCAACATACTTATGTATACAATTTTTTTTTTTTACATTTCTTTGAAACACATCTGAATCACACTACTACTAGCGCTATCTATTGAGAAGTAGTCTCTTAAAAGCAACAGATATCCAGAAAATTGGTGTTTACGAGTTTTTAGCGACGCAACACAGGTATATATTATAAGCCTTTTAATAGTTATTTGTTTTACAAGGGGGCAAAGTTTGCCTAAAGGTTGACTGGTAGAGAATGCCTTATGGAATTAAGTTCGCCTATTGTACATTGTTTTTTTGTTCAATAAAGATTAAATAAATAAATAAATAAAGTTGTTGTTTAACCGCATGTGCCAATACCAGAGCAATATTGAACCGCGAGGGTAGCGAGTGGTTCAAAAAGTGGAATCTTGAGCGTTGCGAGGGTATTAAGGCACGAGGTTAAACAAACTTTGCCACCGAGTGAAACACAAAATTTTTTACCACACCAACACGAACAAATACTGACTATTAAACATCAATTTTTTTTCCTGCAACGAAAATAAGCACGTTAGAAAACACGGAAAAACAAAAAAGTAATTAATAATAAACCTTTGAATTCAGATTTCTTATTGCAATAATCTAAACATCGAAATTATAAACAAATCACTAATTTTTGTAGTCGGTACCAGCCCTGTTCCTCGCCTTGCTATTGCCTGTTTGTCCCACCCAGCCATACGCAGGCTTCCATCATCAGCTCAGCCCACATAAAATTATTACCATCAGGCGTAAATACTGGTGTGCCTTTGAAATATAAATACACTAAAAACATACATGTATCTATAACATTTGAAAAGTTTTCTCGATTTCTCCAAGATCCCATCATCAGACCCCAACGTGGTGCCAATGGGACCATCTTGGGGTTATACTCATTCGATAAAAAAAAAAAAAATGAAAATCGGTTCACGATTTTCGGAGATATCGAGTAACATACATACGAAAAAAAAAATGTACATTCAGTCGAATTAAGAAACTCCTCGTTTATTTTTGAAGTCGGTTAAAAAAAACTAGCCAAACGGCCCACCAAGGTGTACTGACACGGGATGTGCACGATTAAACTCCTTATTTATTCTCAAACAGAACATAATTCAGTACAAGAGGTCCTTATTCCAAGAAAAATCTTAATAGCGACAACTAATTTTGAGATGCGCCACAACACAGAGACATCAGATCTATTGAGTTTTGTGTGTAAACAGATAAGTTGATCTTAGTACCATTTAGTACTAACGTTGTTGTTACATGTTTGACTACTTATTTACAATCTTTACATTTACTAAGTAGTTACTTCAGTAAATACGCAAGTAACGGGAACGTTATTCCAAAATTTAAAATATTCAAACATCGAAGTTCGATATCACAATAATGAACCCATTAGCGCCATCTGTTAACGGGCGGCCAAACTAACAATTTACCCAATTTTATCTGAGAGTTGCATATTGACTTGATTACTATAAAATTCTAGGCACCTATTAACACATGTTGCACTAGGTTTTAGAATTTTAAGTCTACGGGAACACTTAAATATTTGCTAAGTTCTCTCGAAAAACCAGTACCACTAGCGACATCTAGTAGCGGCCGGTTAAACTAAACTTGTTTGCACTGATGCTTTTGGTAAACGTTCGCGTTACAGGGTTTATTTGCCCTTAACAAAATAATTGTTTAATACAAATTATGTATATGCACTAAATAAGTTTGTTGGTGCGGGAGCTCGAAACAAGCCAACGACGGTTTCTATAATCAATGGTTTAGGATGAAATATTCACGTCGTAAATTATTTCAGGTGGCAAACAAATAGTTAAGTAGTAGGCGTGTAATAGGTTGACATTAAAACAAACATTTTATAAACAATCGATTTATTTCGTCTCTATCAAAAGAAATTCGACTCATTTTCGATCACGTTATTTCGTCGTATAAACTAATATATTTTATTATGTACAAAGAGATGGGGACAGCAGAGAGCGCGGTCTCCGTGTGTCGGGTGTGCGCGCACCGCGCGGCGCGGCTCGGCGGCGGCGCCTACCGCGGCGGCGGCGGCGGGCGCGGCTTGGCGGTGGCGTACGCGATCTCGGAGAGGCGCACGTCGATGGGCGCGCGCTCGTCGTACAGCGTCGGCGCCTGCAGGATGATGCCCGCCGACCCCACCAGCACCGCCAGCGTGAAGATCCACAGGAACAGCCGGTCCAGCACCATCGCCACGTACTTCCAGTCCTCCTTCACCTGCGCACACAGACCCACAGTCAGACGGAACCGTATAACGAACACACACTTGCCGGGT
Organism: Leguminivora glycinivorella; assembly: GCF_023078275.1. Lineage (NCBI taxonomy): Eukaryota > Metazoa > Arthropoda > Insecta > Lepidoptera > Tortricidae > Leguminivora > Leguminivora glycinivorella. The sequence continues at coordinate 49,164 of NC_062973.1, forward strand.
TGTCGTACTATACCCACCCTCGTGGCCTCCTCGTCTTTGCGCGTCTGGTCGGCGATGTAGTTGATGCCGTCGATGGCCTTGTGCAGCTCGGGGCAGCGGTGCCAGCGGCGCAGCGCGTCGCACAGCGCGGGCGCGTCGTGCAGGCGGCAGGCGGCGGCGGGCGGCGGCAGCGGCGCGGGCGGCACCCCCGCCCCCGCCCCCGCGCCACCCACAGCCTCACCCCCGCACCACCCCACCTCGTGCTCCCACTGCACCGCCTCCGTCGCCGTCGCCAGCCCGGCACTGCACAAACGTAAAGCACAATTTTATTCTTTTGAAAAGTCACACGTTAATATACAGTACATTCCTGATACAAGTGTGCTAGGTTGTTGATTACATACGAGGCGATATTGCGCGCGTGATAGCAGCGAGCTGTGTGGTACTCACAAGCGGGAGCGGTGCGGGTCGGGGCGGTAGTGCGGGCGGCGCATGACGAGGAGGCGCGGCAGCACGTGGATGAACACGCGCCGCACCCACGGCGCCATCGTGTGCGTCTGCGGCGACCGGAAGTGCACGTTCAGCACCACCACCGTCACGCATATGCTGGAACACCAAACACCAAACAGCTGATAAATCAAATATTGTTAGTGTTGTGCGTGGACGGAATAACCAAGTGTGGGTAGTTCGGAAAATTCGCACGGATGTCAGAAGGTGTTAATTTCACTTCTAGCCAATGTCTTGTCCGAGACCACAAGGACAACTTCGTCCGTAAAAAGTTGGTAGTTAGTTTTGAATGTATTAAATCCCGATTTAAAAGATACTTATTATCTTACAGTCTACTTATGTCACAATGCGAAAAAAAATATATAAACAATAAAGGCAAATCAAATGTTGAGTTTTAACTTCCATGCTCACCTAAAAGTATCCAGTATCATGGTGAAGAGCACGAACTTGCCGAGCAGCGGCACCACGAGCGAGGTGGGGGGGATGATCTCGGCCAGCAGCAGGAAGAACACGGTCAGCGAGAGCAGGATGGAGATGGAGAGCGACACCTTCTCGCCGCTGTCGGACGGCAGGTAGAACACCAGCACCGTCAGGAACGAGATGCCCATGCACGGGATGATCAGGTTCACGGTGTAGAAGAGCGTCTTGCGCCGCATCGTGATGTTGAACGTGATGTCCAGGTACGGCTCGTCGCAGCACGTGTAGAACTTCTCGTTCCTGCAACAGGCCGGGACCGGGGGTTAGTACACGGGGGCGGGGAGGGAGGGTGGAGCGCACTACGCTATACCATGCGACGGGCGAGCCTGTATACCTCACGGCCGGCACCTCCAGGATGTCCCACTCCACGGAGGTGTAGAACTCGGAGAGGTCGACGCCGAGCTCCACCACGTTGGTGCCGCGCGCCTCGTCGATGTGCCGCAGGTCCACCTGCAACAAGGCCAGGGTCACTAGTGGTCACGGTGTGCGAGGAGCGAGAGCGAGGGGCTGGGACAGTATTAGGCACCTGGAAGCCGTCGTAGGTCCAGGAGCCGAACTTCATGACGCAGGTCTGCTGGTCGAAGGGGAAGTACTCGACGTCGATCTCGCAGGAGGACTTGTAGATGGCAGGCGGGCGCCACTCCACGCGGCCCGTGTAGTTCAGCGTGGCCTTGGTCGCCAGCGTCACCTCGAAGTTCCCGTCGGCACTGCAACCACAAATTAGGTTTGAACAGAGTACAGAGAACAGCGACTGTCGCCAATCTTTTGTATCAGGGTACAGATAAGAAGAGGCCGGTATCGGCACTGACTTGTTGTAGAGCACGATGTCGGGCCGCCAGATGTGGTCGGAGGGCACGTGCAGCATCTCCACGCCGCCGTACTCGCGCGGTTCCCACGACAGCTTGTAGTCGTACCAGCTCTGGAACAACACACACTTACATTACAATCTCATTACATTAACTATTACCTACATCTCGCGTCTATTACAAGTAACAAGTTAACACAGTTATTACAAGTAAAGACGTATTTATTAATCACTAACTTTTTGAATTAATGCGATTGGTATTGTTTATTATTAGAGTAAGGTCTTTTTTAGAGTAAGTTTGCATGCACCCTTGTCATATGTATGAATGACTGTTTGTGTTGTAAATAAATAAAAAGATTACGAATAAATTATTCTTAATTGAACGAAAAAAGCTCTATAATATTCTAGTTTCCTATACTTAGAATAAAATATTTTATGCAGTGCACGAAAAAAAAGCCCCACATAATTAGAAGAAAAATATAGACAGTAGTTATTTTTACACATAATTTATATTTAATAAGTCAAAGAGAAATATATAAAGTAATTAAATTGACCGTGATGTCACTCCTCAGTATTTCATATTAATTCTATATTAGCAAATCGTTTTGACAGTTCATAAAAAGAAGCTGATTTGACTAGTAGGAAACTAGCCTATTTTGTGCGTATTTTGAATACTTTAAGGCTCAATTAAAAAAGGCAGTTACCTATACATAAGTAATCGTTTCACGTACCTGCTCCACCCAAAGGTTGGTTGTCATGATTTGATTTTTGAGGTTCTGCAACAAAGAGAAGTGCATTAAATCGTTTATCTAGTGTGCGCTCGTATGTTTATGACGGAGACAGGTGCGGAGATGCAGCGGAGCGGCAGAGCGGCACTCACCACGTCGATGAGCTGGCTGAGCTTGAGCTTGATGCGCACGGCGAGCGCGTCGCTCACGTTGAGCACGGGCCGCACCAGCTTGTTGTAGTTGCTGAGCAGGTCGTCGTACAGCCGCTTGGCGTCGGGGTTGCCGGCGCAGCCTGCAACACACGCACACACACGTCAGCGTGGAGCACACACGCACGGTGCACATACACACACAGAGAGCGAGGAGAGACACGCACACTCACCGGCCAGCAGCAGCGCCAGCAGCAGCAGGGGGCAGGCGGGCGCGGCGCGGGGGGCGCGGGGGCGCATGGCGGCGCGCGCATGGCGTCAGCGCATCGCCGCGCACGCCGCGAGCCCGCTGCAACAACCACACGCCGCTTCATCATCTCTGCTCATGCGCAATGCCCATTCAACATCACGATCAATTCATGCTTTTCCGGCCGTATTCGAACAATGTCACATTACCATGTCACAGGGATGATACTTATATACCAATTCTGTGAGTTTAAAGTTGATGATTCACTATAAAATGGCATTATTCTAACACGGCCATCCGTCCCATGGGTCCCATCACACGTGTTGACTAATATTATATGTGTTTTATAGACTTAGAGGGTGCGCTCAGGGGCGACTTTCGTTGCGACTTTTTTGTCTCTCGCACCATCGGACTACCCCTTAGTCCCACACCTAGCGACCCAACTTTTCATAGAAACACGTCCAAGAGACAAAAAAGTAGCAGTGAAAAGTCGCCCGTGCTGGGCGCATCCTCTATTTATCCAATATTGTATACCTATCACATTGGCAAAAATACATCGTCTCAATTTTAGTAAATCATTCAGGCTACGGAAATATGAATACGAGGCTAACCCATGCACTGCCGTGTTCTTGCCATGAACAAATCTCCCTAAAATGATTTACCCACCTACTTTCGTAATGTTGAGTCAACAATAATCACATTGGCGTAATTTAGGGAATGAGTTGTGTGTATTAAGATTTTATATTTATCATCTCTAACCAAAATAATGATGACTTAAAGTTACCTTTCTCTATACTCATATAAATATAATATTAACCTGTATCAAGTATATCCCTAATTAACCAAAACACAAGGAGTAATAACCAGCCCACAAAATTAAATTTTTGAAAAAATCACCGACATGCTGGACGTAGCTAAGAACACTCCCGACTAACTCAGCTTTCAAACAAAAAAAACTAAACCTAAATCGGTTCATCCGTTTGGGACCTACGATGCCACAGACAGACACGTCAAACTTATAACACCCCGTCGTTTTTGCGTCGGGGGTTAGAAATTAAATCAGAATTAAGTCTCGCGTGAGAATGGTCCTACCGCGAAAAGAGAGTTAATAAATATCGCGATAACATCGCAGCGCGCAGCGTGAGTCAGCTCAGCACCGCGCACCCCGCACCCCGCACCCCACACCTCACGACTACCTAAATGTAATTAGAGTTCGTGTTTGATTTCATCACTCCACCATCAAATCGAATTTGTTCAACTTATCTTTAATTAGGTACGTAATTAACAAGTGGATAGGTATTTGCTGCTTGTAGGCACCGTTAATAATAATCGGCAGTACGAAGATTTGTGACTATGGCACTAATATAAACAGAAACAGAGTATAAATAATTGTATTGAATCGGTTATTGGCCACCTGTGCCGCGACCGCTAGCTGTAATCATGAGTGTGCTGAAACAAGTATCGCAATAACAACAGAACATCCCCACAAGTGGAAACATTCATTATTAGGTTAATTTGCTGTTTCTCTTGTTGCTGCCACTCCAGGTGTACCTATCGCATCAGCACCTGCTTATTACATTTTAACATCTAATCTACCGATGTTATAAATTCTCATTAAACAGACGACGAGCATTATACTTATTGGTTACTGAAGTATGAAATCAAAGTTAATTTTGATTACTTGTCATCAACAAGTATTTGGTTACTGTCGGAGCGAAAACAGCTTTAAAGATTAGTTTCGGGAGGTGTAACGGGCTAATTGTCTATTACAATCTCATATTTTATTTCCCGAAATCATCGGTGAGGGTCAATCGGTCCTCGCTAGGAGTACGGGCGGCCGATTGCCATTAGATAGGTACGAAGTGTGCGTTTCGTTTAGGTTTGGTTTTGTTGTCTGTTAGGTTAGGTTGGCATTACAATAATAATGTAGTGTGTACTGTAGCTATTTGTTGAATGATTTTAAATTATGTATTTGGTGAACTATAAAAATGATTCAAGGGTTTCTTCTTTCCGAGTATAGGCGTACATACACTTGAATAATTTCGATTTGCTATTACTAGTAGGAAGGTTGAGTCTTTACTCGTTATTGGCGCGCGATGCAGCACGGCGGCGATTTTAAAATATTTGTTTTTCTATTGCCTACGCGCATGATTATGCACATATTTACCCACGAAAGCACGGAGACGGTATAATATGCGTTTAGGGTGAGAGATTGTGCGTTTGTTTGTTTGTGCAAAACGAATGTTACCAATTATCTCCTAAAGTACTGAACCGATTTTAATGCGGTTTTCAGTAATGGGTATTGGGTTTGTGGTTGATTGGCGAATGTTCTTAAATAAATGTTACGGTGGTAACTCACTAGGGGGCGCTGCAGTAGTCATTTGTTAATGCAACAAATGTTACCAATTATTATGACCATTGAATTGAATTGTTACTTTTTTCAGGTTCTGAGCTCAACAGTAACAATGCATCGTAAAATTGGTTTGTGATGGTTGGTTCGCAGCTCGCAGGTGCTCGAGAACTCGAGACGAGACATGTGAGCTGCCGCGGCGGCGGCGGTGCGACATGCTCCCGCCTCGCCTCGCGCTGCCGGCGCCGCGCGGCGCTCTAATGTGTCATGGTGACGGAATTCTAATCCAGTGCTGCTTATCGACTATGTATTTGCTTTTACCGAAACGTTCAGTAATTCAGGTACGTGACTAGATGGGAGTTCGGAGGCTCGAAAATATTGCTGTGGTTTATTGAAAGATTCGAATAGGTAAGGCGACAAACACCATTCGGTGAGATTGATAATGTGATCGTGACGAATGCCTGCCGTGGTGCGTGAAAACATGAAACAGCTTATTTATTTAACACATATTTGTACGCATTTAATTAATGCTACAGCGTGCAATATATAGCGATGTAACAATAAGACACTTGATTTTACATGAATTTTCCTAAATCCCGTTAAGTAGGTAAGTGAAGGTTGAGTGATGCCGACTGGACTTTCATAACCATACCTATAATACCATAAAGGTGGTATCTTTGCATGCCCTGTTTATTGTAGCGGTGAGTGGTAAAATGTTAGCGAGCAAACCAGAAAACTCATACCGACTCGGTGGATGTCTAATCTATAGATAGGCTCACCAGTATGCACATTGCACTCGTAGATCTTCATCGTAATACGTAATCTCATCTCATATTGTTAACTTCTTGGTGAAGTGAATATATTAACTATGAATATAATACGGTGAATAGCCACTCATAAAACCTCATGGTTTTATCTACTTTTCTCAATTTGAACTATGCATGGCGTTACGTGGATGACAAACGTTTCCTGATAAAAGCTAATCGAAATAAAAATGTATCGAAATAACACATGACAATGAAAATCAATCAACGGCAATCGTTTTCGTAGAACCCCATTAATCGGGTTCTTTCTACTAAACGGACTAATTCTTGGGACAAGTAGCCAAGCTGGCTCCAGGCTCCCTTGAGCACAATTCCTGGATAATGAAAGAACTAGGATTACAACACAACATGCAGGAAAGTGATACTTTGATGTTCAGCACCTGACGGAAGGAGCCTTTTACCGAAATCGTAATGTGATAATATTTTCTACAGTATGTGGATTCCATACGGGCGAACAGTTGGAAATATCCGTGGACACAGTAAATAAAATACTAGATAGTTTTCCAATATATATTTGTGCCGACCGCACAGGCAAACGAACTGAACCAAACTGACATGTTTACATAATGTGACATTGTCTAGAAGACGATTCTATTCAACCAGTAGAGTTTATAATGGTGCACATACGAACTTCATAGCTAATAAACTTACGTAGGTTCTAACATTGGCCCTTGAACCAATATAAACTCATGTACATCACATACATTAAACACATAGTAATCTAAGCAAATACATTAGACACATCCGCTGTCTAAAAACAAAACATTACCTACAACACAAAAATAGGCATAGCAAAGGTGTCAGTAAATTTCGTAAAGTATCCGTAACATATAAAACTACAAATAGTCAAAACATACATGAAACGGATCTAAAACAAACTATACCTTCACAAATATATAGTATATTGCTTAGAGCCAAGTCACTTATTTAATGATACAAATAAATGACTAACAAACTTATCATGTTTTTCTTTTGCCAATGGTTTCGTTAAAACATCAGCCACCATTTCATCAGTTGATAGGTATTTCAAAACGACAGTACCTTCCTCAACGATTTCCCTGATGAAGTGATGCCGTACATCGATGTGCTTCGTTCTGGCGTGGTACATAGAATTAGCACACAATTTCAGTGCAGACTGATTGTCATTAAACAAAGTAATCCTATACTGTACCCCGTAAATTTCGAACAGAAACTTGCGTAGAAAGAGAGCCTCTTTACAAGCATCTGACAGACACATGTACTCACTCTCCGTGCTTGAAAGAGCGACTGTCTTTTGTCTCCTACTCTCCCATGAGATAGTAGAATTTCCGATTTTGAACACAAAACCGGTATAAGACCGGCGATCGATCTCATTTGACGCAAAATCAGCATCAGCATATGCGACGATGTCTAAACCTGACTTCTGAAAAGTTAAACAATGATTAAGCGTACCTTTCAGATAGCGAAGAACGCGTTTCGCCGCCTTCCAGTGAGTCTCGTCGTACGTGTCGTTGAACTGGCTGAGTGAGCTGACAGCATGCGCAATATCTGGTCGCGTACATACCGCTATGTACATTAGACATCCTATCAGGCCTCTGTAGTCGTGCGTACAATCTTTCTTTGTAGATTTCACGAGCTTCAGACCTGTTTCCATAGGTGTTCGTGCAGGTTTGCAGTCTGACATATGAAATCGTTCTAGCACCTTCTTAATATAGCTTGACTGGTCTAGAGTAATCTCGTCATTCTGTCTGCAAAGCCTCATTCCAAGAATGTGATGAGCTGGCCCTAAATCTTTGATTTCAAAGGCCTTCTTTAATTCTTCTTTAATTCCAGCCGTATCTCGGCAATCAGCTGAAGAAAACAACATTATGTCATCAACATAGAGCGCAATTATAATAATGGATTTCCCGCTCGACTTGACATAAACACAAGGTTCGGAAGATAAACGTTTGAACTTCATTTTGTTTGTCAAAACGCCATTTATTTTCTCATACCAAGACTTCGAAGCTTGCTTCAGTCCGTATATGGCCTTATTCAACTTGTAAACTTTATCTTCTTGGCCCTTAATCTTATAGCCTTCTGGCTGCTCCATAAAAACGGTTTCTTTTAAATCTCCATTCAAAAACGCCGTTTTTACATCAAGATGCTCGATATTCATGTTATGTTCCGTTGCTAAAGCTAGTAACGTACGTATAGTGGAATATCTTACTACAGGAGAAAACGTTTCCTCGTAATCAATACCGTATTTCTGGGTATAACCTTTTGCAACAAGGCGCGCTTTGTATCTCAGTATTTCCCCATCGAGGCCAAGCTTTCTTTTAAAGATCCACTTGCATTTGACAGGCCGTTGCTTCGCATCGCGGTCAGTCAGAGTCCAACACTTATTATCGATGAAGGATTTATACTCTTCCGCCATCGCGGCTTTCCACTTACTCGCATCCGGGCCACTCAGCGCCTCGCGAACTGTTAGAGGGTCCCCGTTGTCACTGCAAACAGTGTTTGCTATATTAGCAGACTCAAACTCACTCGTTCCATCCGTAGAGTTTTCAAAGTCTTCCAGTGTTGAATCTCCTGGGACATACGTCTCATCCGCAGGGTCATCTGGGGTCTCACTGCTGCTCTCAGAATCATCTGTTGTAATGACGCTGTTATCTTGAGCGTTTTCATCAGATATTTCTGCGGGCTCTTGGGGTAAAACGGGTAAAGCGGGTTGCACCTGAGTATTATCAGCGACAGTTACATTGTTCGTCAAACTAATCTGAGTGTAACGTGAACTGTCATACTCATCTGATGAAGTGTCATTCCAAAAAGCATGTTCTAGAAAAATCACGTTTCTAGCTTTTATGACAGTCTTCGGGTTCTCCGGATCTATCAGTCTGTAACCTTTTGTGTCGTCACAGTATCCGGCAAAAATATACTTCTTACTTTTGGGATCCAGTTTGTCCCGTTTGTGCTGAAGGGCATACGCTTGACAGCCAAAAATGCGCAGGTAGCTAAGATTCTCCTTTTTACCTGTCCACTTTTCTTCTGGTGTACTGCCCATCACAGCCTTAGTCGGAGAGCGATTCTTAAGGTAGACGGCGGTGTTGACCGCTTCTGCCCAGAATTCCTTCTTCAAGCCTGCTTCCTGAAGCATGCACCTGGCTTTCTCCGTAACGCTTCTTATCGCGCGCTCCGCGACTCCGTTCTGAGCTGATGACCTTGGAACCGTGGTCTGATGTCGAATTCCATGCGCCTTCAGGAACTTCTGAAATTTAGAATTGACATATTCACCACCATTGTCACTACGAAGAACTTTTATTTTTCTTATTGGTTTGGTTTTCCACGAGAGCTTTGAATTCTTTAAACATCTCAAAAAACCTCATCCTTCCGCCTAAGAAAATAAACAAATGTTTTTCTTGACAAGTCATCAATGAACAACAGGAAATATCTTTTCCCACCTATGGACGGACACGGTAGTGGTCCCATGACGTCACTGTGAACTAACCCAAGGATTTCCTTAGCCCTGGTCTCAGATTTCTTCGGAAATGGCAACTTAGTCTGTTTACCTAAAATACAGGAAACACACGACTCAAAATTATTGTTGTCATAAGAAATACCAGTGACCATACCTTTTCTCAGTAACTCCATACTGCGGGCGTTCAGATGAGATAGACGTCGATGCCAAACTTGTTGTGTTGACTGGCTTCCAGTAGCAGGGATCTGTGGCGCTTGCTTCACGCTCTCAGCAACAGAACGTGCCGGCACCGCTACGCTGTCACCTGTACCTAAAGACAAAGACATAGCCTGCGAAGATGGCTCGCTACACAAAGCAGAAAGAGTTTCAATGGCATCGAGTTGATAAATACCATCTCTTAGAGTAGCTGTAGCTAAAACCTGCCCTTTGTCTAAAACTTTACACACGCCAGAACGAAACACAATTTCGTAACCTTTCCTATCCATAGCACTAACAGATAATAAATTTGCAGACAATTTAGGTACTAAGTACACATTACTTATAGATCTCACACTATTGTCCTTTAACAAAGCTTGAGCAGTTCCTTTCCCAGCTGTCAATAAGGCTTCACCATTCGCAATGTATACCTTCTTTGGTTTATCAGTAGTAAAATCTGATAAAAGGCTGCGATCGTTGCAGAAATGCTGTGCCGCACCACTGTCGACGTACCAAACGTCACGGTTGGCTCCTGCGGCCAATGCAGTAAGCATCGACTGGCTTTTCATGCCACTCTTCTTGCCGTCAGAGTTTTCTGGACAATCCTTCTTGGTGTGTCCACTCTTTTTGCATCTGAAGCATTTAATTGGATTGCGTGCTTTCCGAGTTGCAAAAGCCGTAGCATCTTCACTTTTCTCATTGCGTCTTGAATTTTCTAGAAGCAATTTGGCTTTGACATTTTCGCTTGACAGTGACGTGTTCGAATTTTCTAGAGCCATTATCAACGGGTCGTAATCGCTTGTCAAGCCACTGAGTAAAATCACGGCCACGAAGTCATCTTCCAATGCCTTCCCGATGTCGCTCAGCTGTTGCGATATATCCATGACCTTGTTGACGTAAACCTCCATGCTACCACATTCGCCCAGTTTGATGGCGAACAATGTGCGTAGCAGTCCGAGCCGTCGTGACAAGCCTCGGTCCTCGTATGCCTTTTGCAGGTTGCTCCACGCTTCGCGAGCCGTCTTGGCATTTCTAATTTGTGGAAACACACAAGGCTGTACGTTTAAGGCGATTTTCGCGAGCGCCTTCTCCTGCTTCTTCGCGTCTTCATTTTTATTTTCAGGCGTGCTTATACATTCCCAAAGATCATCGTGGATAAGCACCATCCGCATCATAAACTTCCAAGATGAATAATTCTGTATTCCAGACAGTTTTTCGATGAAACCATTCTGACTGGCAGATGCCATCTTTTGTTTTTGTTGCGAAAATTTTTGAAAATAATTTGATGAAATTTCTCGCGAACACTTCGGAAAATTAATACTATCGTAGCAAATTTACTGCATGATCTGCTACCAAGTTGGAAATATCCGTGGACACAGTAAATAAAATACTAGATAGTTTTCCAATATATATTTGTGCCGACCGCACAGGCAAACGAACTGAACCAAACTGACATGTTTACATAATGTGACATTGTCTAGAAGACGATTCTATTCAACCAGTAGAGTTTATAATGGTGCACATACGAACTTCATAGCTAATAAACTTACGTAGGTTCTAACACGAACCAGTTATAGTATCTGATCATCTCGTATATCAATCGTATATCATATAACTATAACTGAATATTCATTTTGTTAAAAAGTATTATTAATTAAGAGTATAATTTTTTTTTATCTGATCAAGCTGCATGTCGTAATGACGATTAGGTAGGTAAGTTAATTGATGTGGACGTAATATATTGCCGACCGATCGGTCTGGCTCAGTCGGTAGTGACCCTGCCTGCTACGCCGCGGTCCTGGGTTCGAACCCCGGTAAGGGCATTTATTTGTGTGATGACGACAGATATTTGTTCCTGAGTCATGGATGTTTTCTATGTTTATATGTATTTATCTATTTAAGTACGTATATTGTCGCTTAGCACTCATAGTACAAGCTTTGCTTAGTTTGGAGCTAAGTTGATCTGTGTAAGGTGTCCCCAATATTTATTTATTTATTATTTTTGTATAAATCTCGTCTATTAAACAAAAAACCATGTAGTTAGGCTCCTTAGGTCCAATACTAATCGTTATTAAGATATTCGCCCGTATCGAATACACACGCTGTATAATGAAAACTAGATAGAAATCTGCATGGGGTTTCGCTTTGTTTGTTCGCAAGGGCATTCACAGGACACCATTACCTCTATAGGTATAATCCGTACAATCAAATACCACATAGATATAATGATTATTAAGGACACGCTTTCTATTCGGACACTGAGTCGTGCAGACTGCGTGCTTGTATTTTACTTCAGTCGTCAGAAACCATCGTACGATGTGACTAACGACCGCAAACGATTTGAAAAGAACTTTATGAAACTTTATCAATAACTTAAAGTTCAAAATAAATGTTGATTGGAGCTTTCTATAAAATCTATATTAAGTACTTGGCCGCACCTGAGCATTGTATTTTATTTGTATTTATCTTGACCTTTCTGTAAACTATACAATTGTTCCTTGGTGCATGCATTGTGTTTCATTAGTGTGTTGAACTCTGATGATGGCTTGATGGGTAGGGTAGATGTTTATGCAGGTTAGGTACATGCTGTAGGGGCTCGGCGCCACCACAAGGTCGAACTAGGACGCGGACGGGGCATCCATCATACAAACGATAAAGCCTCGTCGACAGTTCAGCCGAGTCACGTCGGTGATGATTGGCAAAAGAGTAAAATAGCAGATTGCGCGCTTTCTGTTGCTGGCCAAACTTGTGCGTATCTTTATCGAGTTTCTACATGGATAAGTATCGGCTAAAAGAAAGATAACCGGTGTCATAGAGAACATTATCGTTTGCAAGGACTTCGAATAATGTATAGTTATGTTTGAATGTTATGAATATTTTGAACGTTCTGTTGTGATCATCACGTCTCTCATCACACTACAGCGCCGGAAACGAAAATATCATGCTTACTTATACTAGTGAACATTATTTTACCGATTTAACTTGTCTCTAAGTAGGTACAGATATTCTTCGTATTGAATTAGTTTGTACGCATGAAAGGCTACGTATTTATTCGTTTTCGAAGCATCGACGAGTACTTGTGGGACAAATACCCTTTATGTTTACGAAGAAACTAAAAACTAAATAAAATAAGTAGCGTCCACTTCAACATGAAAACAGCGACAGACGTATCTACTAACTCACTGCTGTGTTTACCGATTGTAGCGTTACCGTTTAGCGATTGTTACTATGGACCATTGGACACGAGTGGGTGAATGAATAATAGAGCTACTTTTACTAATGATTGTACAGGCTCTATAAGGGCTTGGCTTTAATTTCCTTATGGCTTTCTTCAGTGATGTAAAGACCCACTTTATTTCCCTATTAAAAATATCAGTGTCGTATTCATAGTTCTTTTTTATTTTGACTTAGTGACCTTAAATTGACGATCGTGTTGGGCTGAGCATAACTTTAAAAAAGAGTCAGTACTCGTTGTACGTTAAAAGTAATGATTAACATTGTTAATTATTTAAAAATTGTGTATTTAGTCATGATTGACATTGTTTATTTTCATTGATGCATAATGTTTACAAAGGCACAACGGTGCCGTGTAGCTAAAATAGTATTGGGTAACAGGTTTATAAAGTGCATGACGAGTGTGAAGTACTTAAATGACATGAAAGGCAAGCGGTTGTAGACGTTGTACGCCTACAGGCTTGAGTGCGCCGGCCCGCTTACTTCTGTGCACGCAAGAAGCTACTGCAGCGTTCATGTAAGGCATTCAAGTGTCTTACAAAGGTTTACTTCAATTACCTAGTTTTTTATAGTGTTTCCCAAGTAAAGGGTCTTCCAACTAAAGTTTTTCTTCGTTAAACAAATCTCGTTATTTGTTTCGTTTGTTGTTATGCGCTATCATATCATGCTGTTTTTGTCAGGATCATAAATTGGTATAAGTATTAAATCTCGGATTTATTACATTTTCTATGTATAAAAAAATTGTGTAAATATTCAGCAAATGTAACCAAGTTAACTTCATATTAAAGATAAGATTTTTGAGGTAAAGTAAGGTGCTATTAGGAATAAGTGGTGGCCCGTGCCGCGGGGCCGGCGGAGGCGCCGCGGCACCAGCATCGATCCCGCGCTGCGGGCCGTGTAGCCGAGCCAGCGAGGTGCTCGGCCCCGCGGCGCGAGGCGCGGCTCGGCACCACGGGCCGTGCGTGCGTGTTAACGTGGTACAAAGTCGAGGCTCACTGGGACGTCCTTGCCTGCAATTCCAAAGCTTCAATTCATGGTGCGTTCACGTAAGAATGGTCACTTGGCGCTGAGGGAGCACAGAGTTGTGGCGGAGTCGCGGTCGGGTCGGGCGGGCGCGGGTCAGAGCGGCATGGTACGCGCGCGGACTGCTAGGGCGCGTCGACGACTGCCGCCCGCCGCTCCGCCGCCGCCACCGCCGCCGTCGCGCAGGCGTGCCGCGAGCGCGCCGCCGCGCCGCGAGCGCTGCACTCGCCACGTGGCCGACACGCAGCGCGCCCGCTGATAACAATCGCCTATATGCCATACACCGACGCGTGTTTTACATAACTTTATCTGGTTAACAACAGGAGACTCTGCCCATAATCTCTATCCACTGTTTTTTTCAGAAATTATAAACTTGACAAACTATTTCGGCCAGCGGCGGCTTATAGTTTGATAAACGGGCGGCCTGTATGATAATAATGATAAATTTCAAATCAAAGTATACATAGATACTTTCAAAAAAAAAAATTGTAGCTTCAAACTACAGATTTGTAGTGTATTTATTTAGATAGGTAGTTGATATAACTGCAATAAATTTGATGACGTGCAATTTTTCTTTGTCTGTTGTTTGTTCTTTTCAATGTCTTATTGTCAATGTATCGAGTAAACATTCCATTTACTCACTCGACTTCCGGAGTTACACAAACTGTTTCAAACTTATGAAAAAAATAACGATTGAGCCTATATACGTCCCACTGCTGGGCACAGGCCTCCACTCATAAAAGAGAGCTCGGGGTATAGTCCCCACGCTAGTTCAATGCGGATTGGGGACTTCACACTTTGAATTCGTTAGCTGATGAATGCAGGTTTCCTCACGATGTTTTCCTTCACTTCACTAATCATTTCAACTTTTTTTATTTTATTTATTTATTTATTTTATTCAAAACCAATTAATTAATTAGGTACAACATATTAAAAAACTTACTACTAAACACTTATACTAAAAATCTTACAAATAAAAACTTATACTACTTATCTACAAATAAAAAATTTGGCTCAAATCGTCGCCAGTGGGTAAGGTGCCCAGAAGGCTGGCCGCATTGCCCCGCTGGATAGCTATACTTAACCGCTGAGCGAAATACTGGCCAGCCCTCTGGTCACCAGATGCGTCTATGAGGCGCTTGGACAGCTCCTCATAGAGGCGACGCGCACTAGGCCCCCACGGCCCCAAGGTTTCAAACGCCGCAAATATGTAGCTACTTCCGAGGTTGGCATACTTGCGACGTTTGAGGTCTTCAGCCGAGGATGCAGCCGCATCAGCACCAACTTTAGTGCTTGGAATATGGGACGGAGCTAGGGTGTCTACACATGTAGCATCCCAGACGAGCTGCCGAGATTTGGTAAAATTTGTAACGCTCCGTCTTGCGTGAGCGACGGGCGACGCGACGCGACGCGACGCGATGCGACGCGATGCGACGGCGATGGCTCAAGGTCATCGCGTATCCATCGCGCGAAACTTCGGCACTAGCATTTGGTGATTAGAATCACAAGATTCGCCGTCTTTCACAATGTGCAAATGGTCTAGCGGGTTTGACTTCTAGGTGGAATCGTTTGCGCCATGAGTGTCGTGAGTTCGAATCTCGGCTCACGCAATCTTTTTGCATTTTTATTTACTTTTTTCCTTTTATGTTCTACTAGCTTTTGCCCGCGGCTTCTCTTGAAAGACGGACAAACAAACAGACACACACACACTTTCCAGTTTAATCAGTATGGATTATTTGATTTTGTTTACCTGCTTATTTCTTTCTCTAAGATTCTACTTTCTTATTTTTTTTAAGAACTCCGGGTTTTATACTAACAAGGAAAGTTTTAAGTAGCACACAATAATACTGCATTTTGTTTTTATTAACTTAATGTTTATTTTAATCCATACTAATATTATAAACGGGAAAGTGTGTGTGTGTCTATTTATTTGTCCGTCCTTCACGGCAAAACTGAGCGACGAATTAACGTATACTATTTACTTATAACGAATGCTATTTACTTAATGTTGAAATGAAAAAATGTCATACAGTGTAACCCAGTGTTTTTTAATGCTGCCATCTAGTGTCGACTGGCATAACCACTACACTAAGAGCCCTTATTCCTTAGAGCGTTCATCAATTTCGTGAAATAGCCATTGATAGATGGCGTTGGAGCTCGGTACGCGAGCCACCGGTAACGCAACACACAGGCAAGAATGATCTTGTTAGTTTTGAATTTAATTGCTAGTAACAATTCTTTTGGTTTCATGTGTTAACTTTTTTGTAAAGTTTACAAGAGATAAGAATATATTATTATTATATGGTACCTACTAATTGTAAGTAACTTAAAATAAACAGTTTCAAAGAGCTGAGCTGTGTGCAAAAAATTACATGTGTTATTGGCCCGGCTAATGAGATCAAACATGGTCGAGTTACGATAAGTAGAATAGCAGTTCTGTTATTCATTTCCTGACTCGATCATGTGACCTTGGACATCATCGAGATCGACGCTGCTCATCAGCCCAAATGTAATAAGCCCAAACAGTTATTATGAGTAAAATAGCAGTTTTGTTGACCATATCCTTTTTTGAATCTCACATATGGGATTTGTCACTAAAATACCGGTTGAAAACAGTGAATTGCTTAGTATTTTCAGTGACAATTTTCTGAATTCGAACGCGTGAGACTCAAAAATCGGTCCCCTGGTCCCGAAATATAATAATAAACTCTCATCAGATTTCAAGTAAAATTTCTTGGATAAAATTGCATGTGTAAAAATCAGGCGGACCGTATGCCTGTTTGCCACCAACAGGATCAAGATTTGTTTAGTCGCAGTACCTATACAGCACTTCTCAGAACTATCTAGCTGCTTACGCTTACGAGAACACGGTGCGCCGGACTATCGAACGTAGGTCCACTGTCTATGAGCGCTGGGCGCAGCGCAGACTGAACTGAGCAGTGAGCGGGCCCGTGTCAGCAGTGTATTTTATTCGAATTTTATGTGCTTTAAAATAGTACATTACGATACAAGTGCGTAAAAAAGGAAGTTCGAAACGAGTGGCGATAAATTAAAACACGACCGAAGGGAGTGTTTTAAATCGACACGAGTTACGAATTTCCTTTTCGCACGTGTATCGTACGACGTTTTTCAGTACAGATGAGCCGCCAAAGTTTCGACCTGGCATATAATGAACCACTTCTCGCACTAGTGCGTAAAAAAAACACCATCTGTACTGAAAAATATCTATCGACACAAAGGTATGTCTTATATGTATTTTTTTTTAATATGGCAACAAGAAGTTCTGGTTTAGGATTATATCTCAATAAATGCAGGAATCGCAGGAATTACAATGAACGCCCCTTAAAGAGTAGTCTAATTATATTTTTTTTGTATGGGTACCTTTCCTTGTTAGTATAAAAGCCGGAGTTATTAAAAATAAAATAAAAATAAGAATGAAGATTCTTGCAGAAAGAAAAAAGTAAACAATCAATTAATAGAAAATAAAAGAAACAAAAATAAAACTGCAAAAGCACGCCTCAGCCGAGGTTCGAACTCACACCGCTGGCGCGGCGTCCAGACGTCGAAACCGCTAGGCTACGAGCCCGTTGTAATAACTAGTTAATTTTGTGATCCTATTCACCAAAGTCAAGTGCTAGTACATATATCGTAAGGTCATCGCACTAGTGTTTCATATTTTTAGTTCACACTTAAATTTTAATATTTTACGCAGACAATCTCGTATCACCGTGCACATAATCAAAGGCTGTCAATACAAGTTACAAAAGTTGTAATTTTCTTACTTTTTAGGCACATTACTCCTTTGGTCAACTTATGTTAATTTGAATATTTTGAATTTTTATTATAAGAAAATATAAAGAATGAAATGTGAGACTAGTAATCAATCGTTATTTCTCTAGTCCGACCTCTCTACGTATTGAATTTGCTTCTAAAAATCAAATAGCTTGATCGCGCGCCCATCGCCATCGCATCGCGTCGCATCGCCGTCGCGGGCCGTCGCGGGCCGTCGCTTACGCAAGACGCTCCCATATGAACACAGCGGTTTGATCGCATCGCGTCGCATCGCGTCGCTTAACATTCGCATGTTCATCGCTAGTTCGTCGCGTCGCATCGCCGTCGCGTTCCGTCGCCCACCTAAGACAAGTCCATAGAGATAGAAGGTTTGATTTCGTCGCATCGCATCGCATCGCGTCGCCGTCGCGGGTTCGTCGCTCACGCAAGACGCGGCGTAACACGACACAAGATGTTTTGGTAAACAACGTTTTGTTTCAATTAATACAATGATTTTTTTTTACTAAAGGATAAGTACCTGTATAATTGTGTCGCTTAACTTCAAACTTCTATACATACATATAATCATACATAATACATATAATCACGCCTGTATCCAATAAAGGGGTAGGCAGAGCACATGAACTACTAAGTTTCTATAAGGCAGAGCACATGAACTACTAAGTTTCTAAACTTCAATAAGGTTAATTATATTTCAGATCATATTACATTTTGTATACACCGTGTTTTTTTTGTTTTCCGTTAAATTCGACACGTCGTTAGGTTCATTATCAGGAACCACCCTGTATATCACTTTTAGTTAAATTCGCATAAAAAAATGTTTTCATCATTTTCATACATAATAAATAATAATAAATATTATAGGACATTCTTACACAGATTGACTGAGGCCACGGTAAGCTCAAGAAGGCTTGTGTTATGAGTACTCAGACAACATAATAAATGAATTTACTAGTGTGAGAGACCCTTAAGAATAACATTCAAGTTAGTGTCAAGTAATTGACGGCACATGTCAAAACAAATAACGTTAGGAATTGGTAAAGGCTGTGACACACGTGTTCAGCAATTATCTTTATTTTTTTAGTAACTCGATAACCGCAAGAGTTAAGACGCTAGTTTCTGAGAGAAATTAATTGTATTTGATGTAATGAATCTTCTCTTAAAGTTAACGGAATTCAATAAAAACCGGCCAAGAGCGTGTCGGGCCACGCTCAGTGTAGGGTTCCGTAGTTTTTCGTATTTTTCTCAAAAACTACTGAACCTATCAAGTTCAAAACAATTTTCCTAGAAAGTCTTTATAAAGTTCTACTTTTGTGATTTTTTTCATATTTTTTAAACATATGGTTCAAAAGTTAGAGGGGGGGGGGGGACGCACTTTTTTTCCTTTGGGAGCGATTATTTCCGAAAATATTAATATTATCAAAAAACGATCTTAGTAAACCCTTATTCATTTTTAAATACCTATCCAACAATATATCACACGTTGGGGTTGGAATGAAAAAAAATATCAGCCCCCACTTCACGTGTAGGGGGGGTACCCTAATAAAACATTTTTTTCTATTTTTTATTTTTGCACTTTGTTGGCGTGATTGATATACATATTGGTACCAAATTTCAGCTTTCTAGTGCTTACGGTTACTGAGATTATCCGCGGACGGACGGACGGACGGACGGACGGACGGACGGACGGACGGACGGACGGACGGACGGACGGACGGACGGACAGACAGACATGGCGAAACTATAAGGGTTCCTAGTTGACTACGGAACCCTAAAAACAGGGTGTATATGGATTTATCCAAGTTTGAAGTTAAGCGACACAATTTAAGGTAAGTAAATTCTCCTCAGAGTACCTACGCAGCTACGCCCAAACCAACGAAGGGTATTCGAGCGTAGGAGTTTCAAAGAGGCGTGCATGAAAAAAATCTGTATAAATGAACGCCACGCATGCATAATGTAGCACGTTAGCGGTGAACCGGCAATGTTCGGCGTGAAATATGAACGGCGCTGCGACCGGCCGGTGCCGCCTGCCGCCTGCCGCCTGCCGCCTGCCGCCTGCCGCCTGCCGTCTGCCGCCTGCAGCCGCTGCTACCGGGCGTGCAGCTCAGCGTGCACGCGTGTAACCCCCCTCATTACAACCCAATACCCAGTGCAGGCGAGGCTAACATCACGCAAATACAAGTGTAGATAGTCTTTTGTTTTCCAACAGAGCACGAGTTAAGCGTCTGACACGCGGCCCGCGGCGGCGGCGGCGGCCGGCGAGGCGATTACCAGCGCGGGCTCATTTCCGGCTGCCACGGAATCTATTCCAAGCACGCCGCCGCACACGTTACCCTCGCTGCAGCTGTCGGAAGCGGCCGCTGCTCCGGGCTGTAAGCTTGCAAGGGAAGGAAACTGCTCGCCCACGACACGACCCAACAGTTCTACATACATAACTAACTTTACTTGGAATGTTCACAATTCGGATAGTAGAAACAAAATATGGCATTAGGTAATCAAGCAGAGAAATACTTTCTCTGTTCGTATTACCTACGTATAAACTATATACTTAGTTCTTAAACGAGCCACTTGCTGTGGGCGTTAGGAAGACCTGTTACGACGTTTAGGAAGAGGAAAAAATAAAAAATGAAACTTAATTTTTTGAGATTATTACAATATTACCTAAATTAAAAAAATACAAAAAAGAATCATACAGTTTTACAAGCCGCCCCGTTAGCGTGACAGATATTTCTAATTCTAAGAAGGGGCTAATGTCCCGTGTCCTCCTTCGTGTTGGCGCAAACGAGACGTGCGATGGCTGGTGACATATTGTAGATGTCTTAAAAATATGAGTGTATGTGTTAGATTTAGTGCAGGGCGCGGGCGCGGGCGGGGGCCGGGGCGGGGGCGGGGGCGGCGGAGGCGCGAGATAAGCGCTATCGCGGCGCCACATCCGCGCGCTTTACGGCCGCGTTACACCGAGGACCTCCTCCTCGTGTTCTCAAACTGGCTTCTACTCCTCTGAAAGCTCGTTTCCAGTGTATGCTGACCCGTAAATTAGTCGCCGCTCCCACACTGCTGGATACTGGTCGCCGTGCCTCGCCCGGTGACGCGTGCCCGAGAACGGCGGGGGCTATCGCTGCACCGGTGCGCTATCTTCATCGCTCATAAGCGCCTTACCTGCCGTTCAGTCCCGGCTTTACGGCTTCCCTTAAGGGCTTTGACATGGCAGCGCTTCTAGACGCTTAGAGCTGCCACGCTGAAAATGGTTTACGATAATGCATACTTACTACTAGCCCCTAGATCACTTTTATTATGTTAAGCGAATTCCATTACAAGGATGATAAATTATGCTTGATCCTGGTAAACCCAACACTTACGCCACATCACTTCGTAGCCACCGTGAGGCCAGCATGAGTTTTTATTACGTTACTCGATAGCGAGAACGTGATCATGTATGTTACTTTTGGTTCTAGGACTTGGGTTTACTAGAAAGAACTAAACTTTACTTTATTTTCTTAATGTAGTTACAAAATGTAGCTGTCTGAGTAGGTACCCACAGCACAAGCGTTCATGAACCTTCAGTGAGGCCTAAACAATTTGTGTAAAAATGACAATTGTTGCCATCGAATGAAGCATTAAAATATTTCCCACAACATTACCAGCTGCACGCCGACGGAGCGAGGCTGCAGGAGTGCAGGCGCAGCACCGCGGCCGCTGCTGCGAGCCGCCGCCGAGACGACGAGGCTGCAGGAGTGCAGGCGCAGCGCCGCGGCCGCTGCTGCGAGCCGCCGCCGAGACGACGAGGCTGCAGGAGTGCAGGCGCAGCGCCGCGGCCGCTGCTGCGAGCCGCCGCCGAGACGACGAGGCTGCAGGAGTGCAGGCGCAGCGCCGCGGCCGCTGCTGCGAGCCGCCGCCGAGACGACGAGGCTGCAGGAGTGCAGGCGCAGCGCCGCGGCCGCTGCTGCGAGCCGCCGCCGAGACGACGAGGCTGCAGGAGTGCAGGCGCAGCGCCGCGGCCGCTGCTGCGAGCCGCCGCCGAGACGACGAGGCTGCAGGAGTGCAGGCGCAGCGCCGCGGCCGCTGCTGCGAGCCGCCGCCGAGACGACGAGGCTGCAGGAGTGCAGGCGCAGCGCCGCGGCCGCTGCTGCGAGCCGCCGCCGAGACGACGAGGCTGCAGGAGTGCAGGCGCAGCGCCGCGGCCGCTGCTGCGAGCCGCCGCCGAGACGACGAGGCTGCAGGAGTGCAGGCGCAGCGCCGCGGCCGCTGCTGCGAGCCGCCGCGCCGCCGCCGCCTAGACACTCGTTACGCTAATTACTAATTGTGGCTAATTACCCTTCTATTAGGATAACGATAACTCCCCGAAACATTCGCCATTCATTAAAAACTCATTTTCTCAGACTGGGAACTGGAGACTGGGCGCGGTCCAATAACAAAGGCTTTTATGAACGGCGCTTATCTAGCACATGCTACACGTTGATCCGGTTATACATGTATAAGTTGTACACTCATCAGGTTCTTGATACTTAAGTATCCATTTTAAAACGAACCTTTGGCAAAAATGACTTGGGAAGTAGGTAATTAACGAAGTGCACGTGGCAGCAATGCTACGGAACCGGTCTTTTTAAAGTAAACGTAGAACGACAAATATATAGAGGTATATACCTACCTACCAACCAAAACTTTCCAAGAATTTATTAAGAGAAAACTTTGAAATTGTGTATCTTGTCTGTTACGTCAAAACTTGAGCGACAACCAACTGTCGTAAAACTTTTGGAACAATTCGAAATCAGAAGTGACTTTTCGAGGTCTAAGGTCAAAACTTAAGTAGGGACATTAATAAAACCATGGATCTAACCTGATGATTGAGACAGTAGGTAGCCGTAAGAATTTAGTCATAAAACAATAAGGTAGGTAATTGCGTTGAGGGGTTTTAACATTTTTGGGAGTGTATTAGTTGCCCATGGGAAGTACTGTCAATGATAAAATCTCGGTTGAAACCAAAAAATTAGTTGTACTAAAATCTTATTTCAGTCGTGTTTAATAACAGCATATTCGGTTGAGGCGTCTGTGTGTATAAATCCGCCTGCATAGCCGGCTCCCCGCCGCAGCCCCACGGATGCCGTGATCACCTGCCGGCGCGGTGAGCGGCGAGGCGAGTATGCCCAGCATCCGTCACAGGCGGCGCGGCGTGTCCTCGCGGCCGCGTGCGTCGCGCCCCGGCCCTGACCCACATAGCGCGCGCGCCCTCCCCCGCCCCCGCCGCGCTCCACCGCACCCCGCAAGCCCCATGTACGCATCCCGCCACGCACTTTCACTCACGATGCTGCATCTGATAATATGACCACTATTACAACTATATTTTATTTCTCACTAAACTCCACGCACTTTGGTATTTATACTATTTATTGAATGTTTTGACATTTTTTTTATTATGTTTATAATATTTTAATAAGGAATTACATTCGAAAAAGCTTATTAAAAACAAAAAAAAACTAACGATAGTCAATCGCCACAAAATTCCATGTTATCTTTTTTGAGGAAACTAGTTATAAGCAGAAAAACAATTAGGTACTGGCAGCAAAAATAGCTCACTTTTATTTTTATATTACACAAATAAATGTAGGTGTATATTTATTTTTCCGGAAAAGCATAGGTAGTCGATGATACATTGATACTATACCCAAATATGGATAAATGTGACGAATTGCTTTCAGCAACCCGTACAATGCAACGCTGCCGCCGCCGCTCGGCGCCACGCCGACTAGCGCGACTCAACCCCATAATAACTCTTAGATATCAATTATTTACCTACATAAAAATAATTGTACCTAACGGCAATCACAGCTGCGTTTGTATTTTATGCATAAATTGCATTCATTTTGTTTATTCTTTGTTGTTGCATTCTGAAATGCTTATAGGGTGACGAGAGCGAAGGTCGTATAGTAGAGGAGATATGGCCTTGGGGGTCATAATAATTACCACAGAACCGAAGTTTGGTTTTTTTAGTTCTTTGTGTGTGTCTTTTTGACATACTAAAAATATAGTAAAATATATTTATGCAAAATGCGTTTTTTCGACCGCCAAAAGTTGTATGAAAAATTACTATGGAAAAAAAATCCTAAAATTTAAAAATCGTCTCTGGTATCAACTTATGGGGAATTAGACGGCAAATTTTTTTATAGCGTTGATGTTTAGCAAAATTATAAATATTTTTCACTATTTTGGTAAAATAAAAAATGATAAAAATCATAAATTTGATGAAAGGAAGTAATTAAAACATAAATTTCAGCAATGTAATTTTTTCATATGTCCCACACCATGGTAAATACGGGTACGATCCGCCTGGTGATTAGCAGTTACGGTAGCCTATGACGGCTGCTATGAGGATAACGCGCGTCCGCGGGAGAAAAATCCTCCTATTGGGTAACCGTATTTACCATGAACTTGTATTTTGGTGGGGTTCAATATAAGTATATAAATTGTCGCATCCCGTAAAAAAACTGTCGATAAAGCATTATATTGAACACGAGAGAAAACCAAAACCTAATAATCATCGGTTTTTCTAGTCCTAAATCTGCGCATCCACACACCCTGGACCCGTATATGGTCGCACACTGCGGCTTCTTCTTCTTCAACCTAGCGTTTTCCCGGCCTTGCGCCAGGGTCCGCTTTCCTACTCAGTCTTCTCCACTTTGCCCGGTCTTCAGCATACTTAGACGTGAGATTGTTCTCTTGTATGTCCGCTCCCACGACGTCCAGCCAGCGCTTCTTTGGGCTACCGGGGCCGCGTGACTTAGAGCCTAGGACAGCGAGATTAAGGCATCTGTTTTCGATGTAGGCTTAGGAGGATTTTTCTCCCGCGGACGCGCGTTATCCTGCGAGCTAGCTGAGGACTGTTAAGGGTGCCTTTCCACCAGAGATGTGTTATGGATGCTTCTGATATCCACAATCAGCTTAGTCGAACCCGTTCCTACTAGCGCTACGCTTTGTGAACAGTGAACATGATTGGTGGATATTAAACACTATCACGTTGCGCATCTCTAGTGGAAAGGTACCCTAAAGGGCCAGCAACGCGCATGTGGAGGCTCTAGATTGGCAGGCGTCATAGGCTACCGTAACTGTTAATCACCAGGCGGATCGTACCCGTATTTACCATGGTGTGGGACATAATAAATATGAAAAAAATTGCATTGCTGATATTTATGTTTTAATTACTTCCTTTCATCAAATTTATGATTTTTATCATTTTTTATTTTACCAAAATAGTGAAAAATATTTATATTTTTGCTAAACATCAACGCTATAAAAAAATTTGCCGCCTAATTCCCCATAAGTTGATACCAGAGACGATTTTTAAATTTTAGGATTTTTTTTCCATAGTAATTTTTCATACAACTTTTGGCGGTCGAAAAAACGCATTTTGCATAAATATATTTTACTATATTTTTAGTATGTCAAAAAGACACACACAAAGAACTAAAAAAACCAAACTTCGGTTCTGTGGGAATTATTATGACCCCCCCCATACAAATTCTCATTCCACTCCTCTACTAGTATTATTACATACATATAAGATTGCTACCATATACATTCTCAAATTAAAAATGATACCTAAAGATTATATCTGTGAAGTGCGTAAGTTCGCTTGCTGGAGCGAACACCTAACCAGAACTTATAGAATAGACGCTACGCGCGTTACACCGATAGCAGTGCTACGCCGTAGCAGCGCTACATGTAAAGCGTAGAACGAGAAGTTAGTGCGAAGAGACCGCGGTGCAGCAGAGCTGCAGCGTCCACGAAAACTTCATTAAATAGTGTGTGTTGTAACAGACCGACCTCTACAGTCAATAATTTAACGTTTTAATTCAGTTAGATAATTTAACTTGTCAATATTGAATTTCGCGCGTTATCTTGGGATTGTAGACGTGACGCTCAATTGAACGCCATCTATGAATGGTGTAGGGAACTATTAGGTCGATTCGTTTTGATTCATTATTTGCTACCCTGCGGAATTTACGTAAACATTTAAAATAAATTATTTAATCTAATCTTTGTTCAACAAAATAATTACTGATCTGAAAATATTGGACATTTCTGTTTTACGGGATACCCCCATTTGCCAGAATTTCATTTGCCATAATTTTATTTGCCATCCTATTCAACAATCATAATATTGTTTCTCATAACATCTTATGCCATAATCATTGTTTACTATATTAATCTAGTGCCAGAAACTTTGTTTCCCATAAAGTCAGTTTCCATAATGTCATTTGTCAGAATCATCGAAATCCGTAATTACCACATTCCATACCATCATTTGTCATACAAATTAGCGTCCAGAAAAGTCTATTTCCATAATGTGCTTTGGCAGAATCGAAAACTACTATAATAGGTACTAGAAGGACTAGAAAATGAAACTGCTATCAGAAAGTAGGTTAGGTTAGGTTAGAACTGTGACCCCTGGAAAATGAAACTGCTATCAGAAAGTAGGTTAGGTTAGGTTAGAACTGTGAACCTCTGGAAAAGGAAACTGCTTGAAAAGTAGGTTAGGTTAGGTTAGAACTGTGACCCCCCGGAAAATGAAAATACTATCAGACAGTAGGTTAGTTTAGGTTAGAACTGCGACCCCCTGGAAAATGAAACTGCTATCAGAAAGTAGGTTAGGTTAGGTTAGAACTGTGACCCCTGGAGAATGAAACTGCTGGAAAAGTAGGTTAGGTTAGGTTAGAACTGTGACCCCTGGAAAATGAAACTGCTATCAGAAAGTAGGTTAGGTTAGGTAATAATATGGGCAACAATTAATATGGCAATAATAATTGCTTATGGCGTTTGAATATTCTATGAAACCATATTATTGCACTTAATAATATAGCTAACAAATAGTATGGCATTGTATGATTATGGAAGGTAATATTCGGATAAACAACGAGTATGTCATATGATTTTTATGGTAAACAAATCATTCGGGCAAATGAAATTCAGGCAAGTTAGATTCGGGCAAATGAATATTATGTTAAATGACTGTCGGGCAAACAATAGACAACCCTGTTTTACCGACCTTCTTATTAAAGTTATGCCGGGAGATCGATTAAAATGCGCGGGAACTATAACCACCAATCATATGTTAGCGTCGAAGATATTAACCAATCAGGACGCGGTATTTTGATAGGACCTATTAGGAATTGGTAGGAACTACGGGGAGCAACCGAGGTGATAAGATGGATGACACGGGGGAGTTAGGGGCTTTTTCCGTCGGCAGAGCGTCGAGACAGTAGGGAATTCTGTGAGTGTTAGTTTGTAAGGAAAACGTGTAATAAGCTTGTTCACAGATACGAGGTCTAGCATCCGCCATCAGAAGATTCAAAGGATGAAGAAAACCAACGGCTGTGATGGGCGAGACATTGCATGCGGCATGTCGTGGCAAACTGAGCGTTGGCGCGAAAGACAGCATCATGCCGCCATGAGGTTTCAAAAGAGCTACGTTTCACTGGTTCCGCCGGGGTTACTGTGAGTGTTCAGGTTCCTTATCTATTTCCTTTACAGCACACCATCTGTAAGATCTGGGTCACTGTTGAATAGTCTGCAGCCATGTCGGTTGAAATGTAAGTTACATAGTTAACTATGGGCGTAAATATCTACGTGCTACCTATTATCTTCGTGAGGAATTCCAAAGACAGCGTGGCTATCGAGGCAGCTTCCACAACGACTACTTATCATTAGCGTCATGATTACTGTGAGTATTCAGTATTATTAAACCTGAAGGCATGCTGACCGAGACACGTCATATAGTCCTAACATGGGCGCGAGTATCTAATTGCTATCGCCTTGTGAGGGAGACTAGGACAGAGCTTGTGTCAAAGATAGACGGCACATGGTTGGGGCTTCTACATTCACGTGGGCGAGTGGAGCCACGTAAGTCTACCTACTTCGAGGTGGACGTGACATTGGATAACACTGGCATGGTACGTTAATTTAAATATTGAGTTGTTGGTTGTTAATCAACTTTGTGCACATCCATAGGTTATAGTGACCGCGTATTTATTAGTAGGATTGTATTTGGTTTGATATAGTTCGTCATAGCATAAACAAAACATAATGGGCGTAGTGAAAACAGAACGTAATATTTGTCTTGAATGAATGGCGGGTAGTTCCATAGGTCACGTTAGCTTATACCTTGTATTTTGCAATAAATTAAATCTTGTTGATTGTTTTAGTTTGCCAGCTATGCTATAACGTTCGAAGTGAATATTCTCAGTTTAGTTTGATTTTTTAACAGTGTAACGGATACTTGTTTGTGTTTTGACGATTTATAAATAATATACGTGGGTCGGAGTTCGGGAACGATTATGAAGAGTGAACGTATTATTGGGTTAGTGCGTACAATCGGAGTTGAAAGTAAGTCTCAAAGTCATCATTATCCTCCTTGCGTTATCTCGGCATTTGCCACGGATCATGGGAGCTTGGGGTCCGCTTTGACAACTAATCCCAAGATTTGGCGTAGGCACTAGTTTCACGGAAGTAAGTTTCAACGTCATCATTATCCTCTTTGCGTTATCTCGGCATTTGCCACGGCTCATGGGAGCTTGGGGTCCGCTTTGACAACTAATCCCAAGATTTGGCGTAGTCACTAGTTTCACGGAAGTAAGTTTCAACGTCTTCATTATCCTCTTTGCGTTATCTCGGCATTTGCCACGGCTCATGGGAGCTTGGAGTCCGCTTTGACAACTAATCCCAAGATTTAGCGTAGGCACTAGTTTCACGGAGTAAGTTTAAACGTCATCATTATCCTCCTTGCGTTATCTCGGCATTTGCTACGGCTCATGGGAACTTGGGGTCCGCTTTGACAACTAATCCCAAGATTTGGCGTAGGCACTGGTTTCACGGAAGTAAGTCTCAAAGTATGTATGTTTATAGTAATCTGTCCCTTATACGCGTAGAAGCTGTAGAGGAATAGTACTATCATAAAAACCGGTCATGTATTTGCAACCTTTTTAGTATTACTAGCGATATGATTACCCGCGTGATTTTGTAATATTTACCAGGGTTTGTAGAAGTAAATTGCAATCATGTGTGTGTTATATTTGGTAATATGTTGTAGAGTAGGTGTCTATATAGTTACGTGTACAGATATGGTAGAAGTAGATAGTCTATAAATAGCGGCAGTATGCTTGCAGCCTTCTGGTGCTACTAGTGATTTGTTTATCTGCGTGATTTTTATAATGGTTACGACATAATTATTACATTCAATTTGATTATAGAACTGAGTAGTGTATGTATGGTTTTCGGTGGTTTACTTAAATTGTAGATGTGTCCGATAAAGTTTTAGGTAGCGTTAAGTTGTTTCATTCAAACGTCCATAAATTTATCAAGTAGTTACTTTAATCGTAATATCACCTAATATAAATAAACGTAAATAAATAGTACCTATAGGATTTGAAATAAACGGACGTTGTAGGTAATTGCAATCCTTTATTTACTATATTATTTAAATTGTTTATTTCTCAAATTCTCGGTCCATGGGCGAGGAGAATCGACGAGCACATCTGTCAGCGGATTACAAGTTCTCCATTCTACCAGTGTATCGAGAGGCCTTGAGGACCCTTCTACATGGACATGCGAGTCTACATGGATGTTCCTGGGTGCTCCAGCCTGCGTCACGTTATCGTCCTCTTGGGCCGACTACAAAATACATCAGGCCAAGGTGCTCCCCGTCGGCATCTAGCCAAGGCGCCGTGACTAGGACGTGTAAATGCAAAATGGAGTATTACCGAAGACAATACAAACGGTGCGTTGGTTCTGAATTGATATTTCTCTTAATCATGATTGATTGATTTCATATTTTGTGTAAAATTTGACATACTCCCCTAGGTCGTCATACTGAGCATAATCTAAGCCTGGATCGTGCTGTAAACGGTAATTTATTATTTATTTAATTAAGAGAAGTAATTTAATATTGATGTCCCATTTATGGTATGATTATAATTTATAATTAAATATCGAAATGATGATCACTCTAGGGTGTAAAGGTAATGCCCATATTCTTAACCATCTTATTACATTGTGCAGTATTTATAGGTTTCACGTTTTATTTTAATCGGAACTATCAAACTAAACTAATAAAATAAAATAAATAAATAGATATTATGGTACACTTTTACAGATTAGTCCTGCTAGGTCGAAGGATTGTCTTGTGGGAACTCAGACAATGACTTATATATAAAATATAAATACTTACATACATAGAAAATATCCCTGACTCAGGAACAAATATTTAGATATGTTATAAACACAATTTTATTTCTATTTCCGGTTCACGAGCGGTTGCGGGCGCGAGCCTGATGCCATCGGCGACATGCAGAGCTTTACTACGGCGCTACGATGGGCCTCCTCTGCCACGACGGGCGTCAGACGCAAGCTTCTTTACAACGAGCTACGCGTGAGCCACTCCGTCTTCATCGTCATGAACCGTGAGATCTTCGGACAGCGGCCGTCAACCCTGACGCTATAGTCTATGCGGCGACCTAGATGATTTACTTACTTGCGTAGAATGTAACTATACCGCGTGTTCCGAGATTTTAGGCGGGGTAGTTTTGACGTTAGGTACGTTTTATTTACTTAAATGATTAGATTGATTGCGGCATATTTGTTTAAGATTAAGACACGTGTTAAGCATATTTGTATATTTCCATTATTGCGGTTCAGCCACACACGTATTTATTAATGATAATTATTGATTTACATGTCTAGTCATTGACTGTGAAAGTAGACGTTTCTCATGACAAATGAAGTTATTCCTGACTCTATTATTGATATTGCGAGACCCTTTGATTATCTGGTAAAGCCATCTGTTTGATAATTAATAATATTTGACACCTACTTAATGATCATGATAACGTATTCATTTTAGATGTAAGATGTTAGGTACCATATAGTTATGTAGGCGTTTATCCAAATATATTTCGTATCCAAGTTCTAATATAACAATTCGCATTTATTTCACTATAAGAACAATATTCAAATACACATGAGTACATATATAGCTTCAAGCTATTCATATATCTATATTTCGCACACGTTAATTCAGCTTTGGCCGGTTGCGAATCATGAATCATTTGCAGTGCATTACAATGACATTGCTAAGGTGTAATGTTATATTTATTATTAACGCATCATTCATTAAACAGATTGGCATAGATATTTATGGTCTTACGTAAAATTCAATTTAGAGTCAGCATGATTCGCAAACAGCTATTATGCTATGAAATTCAGGAGTCATGAAATGCTATTGTGGGTGTGATATTCGATCATTCGAATTTTATACGTACCCAATTCACGTGTCATATTGAATCGTCATTTGACTGAGACTATGTTTGATACATATTTGATATAATTTTAGTACGCCCGATACGTACATTCGAAAAGTATATTATATTTATTTACTAACTAATTTGTAGTTGTTGAAACCGGTCACAGTGGCTTTATTATACAATATACACGTGGCTGTTTTAACAATGAGGTATTTTAGTCGTTATTGGAATTGTCCTTGAGTTGATTTATTCCAGCAATGACAAGGTTTTGAGATTACCCATATTTAATTATTTTAATGTCGCTAAGCAACGGTTTTCATCCACGTTGATGGAATACGTCATGTGTTTTATTATAGGGCCCGTCCTAGATGTCTAATAAATGGTCAAACCTTTGGTCTGTCCTCACAGGTATATCCTGTGCATGTGTGTGTTATTAGGGGTGTCAAGTATATTGTTTGTGTAAATTTAATATTCATACAAAACGTATACATGGCTCTCCCCTCTAGGGACTTGCTCCCGCTGAGGGACATGCTACGAGTGTCAGTATTGCTGCTCATCGGGATCTGGCGAGATCCGTATTAATGACGGCTATGTCTTTCTAGATCCTTCTGAGACGTTTATTGTCCTCACAGGACGAGAAGTTTGGGTATTTCATTTGCTGGTATAAGCTAGCTTGTATTGGAGTCAATGTAATACTCAAATGATTGGTGGTCTGTTTATCTTAAATTTTATTAGACAACTAAACGACATTGAGGATTGCTTCGGTATGACTCGGTGTTGGGGACAACCAACCGTGTTTTATTTAGTATGATTCAATCTGGACTTAAACCGTATTTTACATGCTTAGCCTTTCTTATTTTATTGGGTAAAGGTAATAAATCCCTATTCAACTGGCTCGTAGCTATTTAGTGTATCTAAATGATTTGCAAATTCGTATTTAAGTGTAAAGAAATAAAGGAATCGTTGGTTTCAGGATGTTATAAGTCAGTCTTCTATTATTGTTGTGTTTATGGTCTCTCTTGGGCACTATTTGTCTATTAAAAATTACTTACTGGTTTGACTTATACGTGAGATGCTTCACCACGCAATTAAAGGTTTGGGTTTTGGTGTGGTTTTGGTTATTTACCGAAAACTATTGTAGCCAAGTACACGCCTAAAAATATTCGCATCGTCGAGTAAATGGCGAACTCATTATGGTTGCATGATCGATATTATCACCCAAGGGTTTGCAAAATTGCAAGTTACTATGTAACACACCCGGGTTAGGTAGGGCCCATGATGATTGTATTTGTATATAATATCTTTCTGGTAGCGTGTGGAGTGATTCACGTAGGACTTTGCTTGACATAGTTGTCTATAGAGATGACGTAGGCATAGTAATTTTATAAGAATCACAACCTGGCTTTATGGTAGAATGCAATCAACCATTCTTTTGTACATAATATAATTATACAAAGATTGAATTACGGTCAGTCCCCTTCCCAATCATCCATATATTTATATACACATTTTCATGATATTAATCATATGACCAATGTAAACATGTTATTGATGTTGATATTAACATTTAGATTCGATAACAATTTAGTTGGTTGAATTTCTATGGTTTTATTTAATTTATGGTTAAACCACATCTAAATTTCCTACAATAGCATTTTATAAGTAGGAATAATGGTTTATAATATTATTTTGTCCTCGAATTTCATGAAATATTATGAAATTCCGTATTAACGTCTTATTCAACTGGCTTAATTTAATAAACAGTTGTATTTTACTTTTGCGCGATGTTACAGGTGCATAATGAAATGGCTGATCTCATGATATCAAGGGCAACGCTTATATCATTGTCTTGTTTATGATCGTTTATGGGTGCTCATGTCACATACTTACTTACTTATTTGGTCCCAGTTTCAGTACTCGATAGTCTGAACCTTGCGTGAAGTATTCCATGTAGGCGACGGGTCTACGGTATTGCAGACGGTGCGGGTCCAAGTGACTATAATACCATACGTATGGATACTTTCACGTAGGGACTTGCGGCTCCGACATATTAACAGCACCCATAGTAACGATATATGCATGATAATTTTATGAGATCTCAAGGTTTGCTTAAAGTTGACTGCAACCAGCTATTTTATATAACGATATAAGTTTATTTTAATATAGTCGTGATAAGCCAGATTTATCCATCGATTTTATGGATTTTATGACATATTTGTGTTATTGATACTTCAATCAAAATAAACACTAATCTATTTTATATATTAGCTGAAGAATATTTCAGTGCAATATATTTTAGAAGTATATAAATCTGAGTCCATCTGGTTTTAATTAAGTTATACTTTCATTCGCGTAATGTTTCAATGATACCATAATGAAATGGCTGATCTCATGATATCAAGGGCAACGCTTATATCATTGTCTTGTTTATGAACGTTCATGGGCACTCATGTCATATATCATACTTTTATGTCCCGGTTTCAGTACTTGATAGTCTGAACCTTGCGTGAAGTATTCCATGTAGGCGACGGGTCTACGGTATTGCAGACGGTGCGAGTCCGAGTGACTATAATACCATGCGTATGGATACGTTCACGCTAGGGACTTGCGGCTAGACATATTCGTAATGCCCATGAACGACTTATGCATGATAATTTTATGAGATTTCAAAGCTTGCCTTAACGTTGACTGCAACCAGCTATTTTATTTTAAGATATAAATATTCGTTGGCCTAATCGTGATGAGCCAGATTTATTCGTCGATCGTATCGACATTATAACATACTTATATGTTATTCAACTTCAAACTCAACAATGCTAACATATTTTATGTATTATCTGCATAATTTTACCTAATTTAATTGAATTATTTCCCAGTTGGTCTTCCCAGGTTAATCATTTAATATCTTCATGGTTTTCTTATCATAATATCTCCCACAATAGCATTTTATAAGATTTTAGTTTCGTTGATTATGCCATATAGTTAGGAGTATAGAATTATACATTTGTCTGTAATTAATAATTAATTAAGTCTCCTCTAGGATACGTATAATGCTTGTTAGAACATATCACTGTTTATATCGCTAGCATGTCTCACACCTCAGGAGCTTTGGTTACTAGTTGCCATAACGTAGTCCATATTACCCTAGATGATTTTGCCATATATTGTTTGTGTATTTTAATATGCTTTACTTCTTTATCCGTAACATATTTTATTATGCTTGTGTACAGGTTAAACTTGGGCAGTCAGGTTTTTGTTTCCGTCTACTTTTCCTGACGTAGGGACTTGGCCCTAGTAATGAAGGCGGTGTATTCAAATAGGTCCTAATCAGACTAAATTGAATACAGAGTTATAGTAATTATTTTCTGACAAAAATATAAATGATTATAAATACAATAAATCGAAATGTTTTAGTATCCAATCTTTTGTTTATTTTATACTCCATCCTCGTAGCTTTCACCCTCGTAGCTTATATACCTAATTAATATAATTTTAACTTTGAATTAATGGTAAGTATTAAAGGTTGAGTAGAGTCAATAATTTTATTGAAGTAGCTTTCTATTAGTTCTTTGAGCTTACCCTGGGTAAGACGTTACAGTGTGGCGCGAGTGCACTCGCTGCAGCCTTGCGTCCGCGGCGCAAGGTCGACAGTCGCGCGTGCCAGCCGCAGCCGGCGGTGTTCCGCGCGCGCGCGCCTCGCTGCGAGCCGACACAAGTGCATCCTCCGCTCCGGTCACTGTAACTAGTAGTCAGTAGTCATGACTAGTTATTGATGGGGGAAATTGTGGTGTTTATTGAAAGGAACCAGTTGATGCATTTTGCGAGCGAGACAGAGCGGTATAGGTTATCAGTCGCTCTAGTAAAAGAGTCCTTGTGGCCTACATATTTTAGTATGTGTGAGTGATTGCGAAGGTCGCCGGTGCTCGGTGGGGGCTGGGAGCACGGTGCAGGACTCCTTGAGCAGTGATCCCGGGTGGTCAGCCGCCGCCGGAGCTGCTGACTGCTCGGCTGACAGTTGGCGGCCGCCGCCGCCGGCGAGGGCTCCGGACAGGTGGCCGACGAGCTCCACACATGCTCGGATTATTCCGTTATACAGTGAGATGGCAACCCGTATTCCACATACGTGTATACGTGCTAGGTATAAATAGTTGATTAAAATTGCCATCGGTTATAAGTAATAAATTTAAAATGGCTAGCCGAACAAAAACCGGCGACAATAAAAATAGAAAGCAGGCAGTTTCCGATTCTCGGATTGCTCAATATTTTAGTTAAAAGATATTCTATAGAAATTTAAAAACAAAACCCATTATAAGATTTATTTATGAGTTTACTGGTACAACAGAAAAACCGCTATCGCACAATGCACAGTACGCCAAACCTATAACGTAATCATACTCTAATATGGTATATTATTCCATACAAAGTCTACTCTCCTTGGTAAACTGTTTCCAGGACATCTGGAGCCCATGTGTCGAGGCATTTGACCATGACCGTATCATTCGTTGCAAAAGTGACAGCGGGGGTCCCTCAAGCCCCTGACCACGCCGAGCGAGACAACGTGCACCGCTGCAGTAAGAGAGAGCGAGACAGCGCACCAATCAGAATCAGAGCCTTGGAAGGGATAAGGTCCCATAGAGAAAGCGTGGGCGCAATTGGATAATTGTAGCGACGAAATCCTTATATCATTGTTAATAAAGTTGATATTAGCGTAACTAGAAATAAGTTGGGTTTGCAGGGACTCCAGTTAGGATGAAGGCCGGGAGTTGAGGACACTCTGATTTTAGACTCCAAGGAAGACCCAAGTCTTCCCAACTTTGTTACAATTTGTTCCCTGATCGTATATAATTGTATTAATTGAGTAGTAATAGTAGAGAATAAAGCCAGTGGTTCCGGATTCGGCGATAAATGAGCTAAGTACCTCTTTTATCAAAACAGCGTCTCAAGTTGTATTTTAAGTAACACAACATATTTTAATTATCTTTGTTCAAGTGCAAGGCAAGTTCAAGTCTTGCGTTATAATCTGGATTTATTGTTGGGACAAATTCTATAACCTCGTAATGGTTAATTAGTATTTTAAAGTAACTGTATAATGTTTCTTCAGTTTCTTTCAGCTTTGTGTTACATATCTTGTATGACATTTTATTGATGAATATTAGTGCGAGTTCGAGCCTCGCCACTATGTTAAATATATTCCATATATATTTGTTGAAACCAGGATTCGAGTTCCTGAGATATCTAATGTACCTAAATACATTTCGTAAAGGATTGAAACGAGACGACCGATATTATATTGTTATATCCTACAGATTAAACAACATGTGCATTTATTATAACTCAAACTGTGTTTAGAGTAAACTGTCTTGGAAATTCTGTTATTACAATTCCTAATGAATTATTGTATTGTTGTATTAACTAGAACATATAGATGTTATGTAGACATTGTATGTAGACGTTACATTAATAAGGCGAAGTAAGGGTTTTAGCGGGTTTTCCCTTACTTCATGAGCCATTGACTTAATAGATTGTCCCCGCAAAGGTATGGGCTATAGGTTGACTTGTATTTATTTTATTTATTTTATTTATTAGGCACACAAGGTATTGTATACACTTTTGTCTTATAATTTATATAAATATTTCAAGTGATAAAGGCCTAAATTGTTTTCCTCAAGTACGTATTCCTGTAGTGTATTCAAGTTTGCATTCATAGATTATTAATTTCATTTTATATAACGAATGCCTTATAGATTTCTTTGATAGGAACGCCCCATACCTTAATAAATTTGCGATAATATATTTCAATTTTATAAATCGCCATGTGCCTTTCCTTACAACTACCCCATGTAGTAGCTCAGACTCCTTAGATTCATCTACATCCTAATCAATCTAATTTATTTAATTCTCTAAAGCCTTCAGCATGGTATTTTAGGTCCCCCAATACCAGTACACGTGGCGCTCGTGACGCAGAATCTAGTGCTTGTGTCTAAAAAAAAAAAAAAAGACACAACTAGAAAAAGAACTTCTAACTTTTAAAAATTAAACACAACGTAGGAAACCTTAAATTTTATAAACTTAATACTTATGACGATCACTTCGATTACCTATGAAGAGTCTGAGAGGGGTGTTAAGTTGCTGTATAAAGTGCTATAATGAATTGCAGTCTTAACAATATTTCTGTATATAGTTTGCTGTAATGTTTTACAACCAGAAATTCCAAGACAGTATACCTACTTTTATTCAATTGAATTTTATTGTATGTCTGTGTGTGTTTTGTGTGCAATGGCGTGTTTTGTGCTGATATTTAAATAGCAATAGTCAGTTGTAACATAAACGTATTGTTCCCGCGATTTATATAACTTAAAATCAGTATTGTAGTATTTGTAGTATCAAAAATATATATATTGACTATATTATTATGTCGGAATATAATAAGCGACACATTTAATATTGACGATAAATATTGAGATAAAAAAAAAATAGCTGGCAGTCAGTAAATTCATTAGAACAAGTTACACTAACAGATAAACTTTTATTAGTTAAGAGGATAATTATATTCAGTAATTGTGATATTATGTACTTAAATACTCGTAGTTGAGTTAAAGCTAATTTTGATGAGATTGTGGAGGCTTATGACAATAATAATAATAATAATACTGAGAAAACCAACCTTTCCGATAATAATAATAATAAAGCCATTTATTCCCACAAAAACATTATAAAATATGCAACAAAAACAAAAAAATAAAAGTAATAATAACATTAAGAATTTACAATTTAAGATCGGCAAAATAGAAATTTCTGAAATTATTCATTTTTAAGTAATTTAAAATAAACTAAATTATTTATCAATATTCTCTAAACTTAAAATTTACAAATTTCTCGTATCATGCACAATTTGAAAGTGAATAATAACTTAATTAAAATTTAAGCATATTATTTTTCTTTAAATGAATACAATTATCTAAATTATTAGAATTATATTATAGATCGTTTTTGGGGACCCAATTTTGGGTAAAGGCCTCCTCCATACATGACCACGATTTTCTATTCTGAGCGAGTCTAGTCCAGGTACCACCGGCGAAGTCTTCGATGTCGTCTCTCCAGCGTCGGCGCGGATGTCCCCTGCGAGTTCTGCGTCGCGACTCGTCAATCACGAACCACCAGTGCAGTATGCGCTCGCTCCAGCGGTCGTCTTGCGCGCGGGCGACGTGACCTGCCCATCGCCATTTTAGCCTGCAGGCTAACTCAGCTACGTCTATTACTTTGGTCTTTTTTCTTATTTCTGTGTTTTTAACCTTGTCTCGTATTTTCAATCCCAACATACTCCGTTCTGCTGCCCGTTGAAATACTTGTAGTTTATGTATTATGTTCTTATTTAGAGTCCAGCTCTGACACCCGTAGAGAAGCGTGGGAGAGACGACCGTGTCGAATGCTTTCTTCTTGAGGCTAATGGGTAGGTTTGATTTGAAAATGTCTTTTAACGACCAATATCTTTGCCAAGCGATTTTAATTCGACGTTCTACTTCATCTTTAGTCTGATCTTCAAATGTTATTTTCCGTCCCAAATATACATACTCTTCCACGTACTCTATTTTAGTTCCCATAATAATTGTGTCTAGTTTTGTACTATTTGTCATTATGCAGGTTTTGTCCATATTCATACTTAAACCGCATTTTCGACTCTCTTCATCAAGCGTTCTTAGCATATATTCCAAGTGGCCGTGATTGTCGCTAATGAGCACGATGTCATCGGCGAATCGCAAGTGGTTAAGCAGTTCACCGTTGATATTTATGCCAATATTTTCCCAATATAAGTGCCGAAATATAGTTTCGAGGAGAGCGGTAAATAGGTTAGGAGATATCGGGTCACCTTGACGGACTCCGCGTTGTATTTTAAAGGCTCTCCTTCTCTCTCTAGCTTTATTTTGGCTTTACCTCGCTTATATATCTCCTCTAATATTTTAATATATTTAGATGGTACGCCCTGTTGTTGTAGAGTTTTCCATAGAGCTACGTGCGAAATAGAGTCGAAAGCTTTCGAATAATCAACGAAAGCTAAGTAAAGCTCTCTGCCATATTCCTGAAACTTCTCTATGATCTGTGTGACTGTAAATATATGGTCAGTAGTAGAAAAACCTGAGCGAAAACCAGCTTGTTCTTTCGGCTGATTGTCATTTAAGATGGGCGTAATCCTTTTTTGGAGAACTTGTGTAAACAATTTATATGTTGTCTGCAGTAAACTAATCGGTCTATAGTTTCCAATATCTTTGGGATTTCCTTTTTTGTAGAGCAATGTAATTATTGAAGTTTCCCATTCTGATGGTATTGTTTCGTTTATTATTATGGAGTTAAACAGGTTTGTAATTATCGGGGTTATAGGCTCTATTAGACTTTTTAGGATGTCATTGGTAATTCCATCACTGCCTGGGCTTTTTGAAGTTTTGAGTGATTTTATAGCTTCGCCTATTTCGCTTTCCATTAATAATGGAACATCCAACGCTGCATCCTCAGGTCGACTTGGTATAAGAGTCTCGACAGTATGGTGACATCTATGTCGATATAGGTCTTCGAAAAAGAGTGTAGCTGTCTCTACTAAATCATTTCTTTGTGATACAATCTCACCTGTTTTGGAGACTAAAGATGGAATCCATTTTTGGTTATTATTTAAACGTTTTTGTCCTTTCTTCACCGAGGAACGTGCCACTAGTTCTTCTTCAATTATTTTCAATTTGTTTTTGTATTCTTGTTTTTTCAACTTTCTTTTTATTGTTTTATAGAGTTTGGATAGTTCCTTTTTCTCACTCTTTGTTTTCTTTTTCTTTTTCATTAAATAGTTACGACGTTCCATAAGTTGAGCAGTGTCGGGGCAGATACTTGCTTTATTTACAGGATGCGTGGTCTCTTTCTTTATTAATGACTCTGCCCTTTTAATAGAGTTCGTTATATTGCTGTATGATTTTTGGATATCATTTGTTATGGTAAGGGAAGATGGGTAAGGTATGGTATGACAATAAAGAGAATGTGAAATCGGTGATTGTAATGATATATAGATAATTACAAAGGTAGATTTCTAGTACCTACATATATAGACGTCGTATACAGTAACGTTCAAATGTTAATGCTTTTATTAAAGTTTGGAGAAACTAAGAGATGATGACCAATCAAATGGCAGTAGGTATTATATAAACATTTTCCGTTTACGAATCTAGATTTGATGACATTGAGGCGGATTATAATTTCATTTGCAGCTTACCTATAAATTATTCCAACAATGTAAAATATACTATGTATGAATTTATTTTGCGTAGATATAGATATGAAGTTATTTAAAATATAGAAGATGTAGTATGTACGTTTGTCGTAAAGATTTTGTGAGTCTAATACACGATATTGTTCGTCATAATCGTCAGTTACCAATATTTATCGATACTAAGTTAATGGAACGAAGCATCTTAAAAAGCAGGTAGAATATTATTAGTTATAACCATGCATTGTTTATCACAATAGATAAAACAAGAAAAAAAGGGAACATGTGTTCAGACGCTTTACTTGGTTCCACATTGCCTGGTTTGAAAGTTAATGTTGCAGCTCGATTTTTAACCCCCGACGCAAAAACGACGGGGTGTTATAAGTTTGACGTGTCTGTCTGTCTGTCTGTCTGTCTGTCTGTCTGTCTGTCTGTCTGTCTGTCTGTCTGTCTGTCTGTCTGTCTGTTTGTCTGTGTGTGTGTCTGTCTGTGGCATCGTAGCTCTCGAACGGATGAACCGATTTTGATTTAGTTTTTTTTGTTTGAAAGCTGAATTAGTCGGGAGTGTTCTTAGCCATGTTTGATGGTAATCGGTCCACTATGTCGGAGGTTATTCAAAATTTTAATTAGTTTTTTTTTAATAAAAAAAAATTACAATGGTATGTGGCTGATTCTTAGCGGCCCGAAATGTATTACAAAAACACCTAAATACTATTTTTTTCAGCCTTCTAGCTCAAAAAATAAAGATTTTACACCCGGGTTAGATTTTTTGAAAAAAAAAATTATCCAAATCGGTCCAAAAAATGTCTATATATACGAAAATATAAAATTCGTGTGGCACTATTGTGCCACCGAAAGCCCAAATCTGAAGTCCATTTTGGTCTATCTCTTATCGTTTCCGAGATATAACGTCTTGAAAGTACGAAATGTACTAAACTTCTACTATTTGTTTGTGAAATCGTTGCTATCACATTCCATCAGGCGCTCATGACTAAATTGTATG
This sequence comes from Leguminivora glycinivorella, assembly GCF_023078275.1. Classification (NCBI taxonomy): domain Eukaryota; kingdom Metazoa; phylum Arthropoda; class Insecta; order Lepidoptera; family Tortricidae; genus Leguminivora; species Leguminivora glycinivorella. The sequence continues at coordinate 90,443 of NC_062973.1, forward strand.
GAAGAGTCGAAATCCGACTCGCACTTGACCAATTATCGTAGAAAGTTGTGTTTCGACGTAAAACGATGAGGTGTTATAAGTTTGACGTGTCTATCTGTCTCTGTGTGTGTGTGTGTATGTGTGTGTCTGTCTGTGGCATCGCATCGTGTCGTAGCTCCTGAACGGATCTACCGATTTTGATTTATTTTTTGTTTATAAAAGGAAAATTAGTCGAGTGTTTTTTATTTATATTAGCTGTAGGTGAGGGCCTTTCTTCCCGTGGGAGAAGGCGACTGTGGGATGTGGGTTAAATTGTGGCGTAGGCGAGAGGCTGGCAACCTGTCACTGCAATGTCACAGTTTCGTTTTCTTTCAACCCCTTATTTGCAAACAGTGGCACTGAAACCTGAGTAGTTTCATGTGCTCTGCCTACCCCTTCATGGGACACAGGCGTGATTGTATGTATATGTAGCTGTAGGTGATGGCCGCTGGTCCAAGATGGTCGCCGCCACAAAAAAAAATTATTTATTTATTATGGATTACAGAGGCAAGCCTGATCGCGCGATAAATGATAAAACCAGCAGGGTTAGCACATGATTGCCGCGAGAGTATGTCACCGCGAGATAGACTACCGGTTCTTATGTCATTAATACAATTACGACAAAGACGTGTCATCTCATCTATCTCGCGGCGACATACTCTCGCGGCAATCATGTGCTAGGCCTAAAGGGGCGGCTCATTCTGCGATTCTATCGCCGCGCTACATGTATATGGCGGCGGCCGCGAGTTTCGCGGCCCGTTCACTGGTGACGACCTTCACGCGGCGCAATAGAATTCTATGTCGGCTGCTCGCGTGCGGTCTGTTTGTTAATGTAGGTAAGAATTTAGAATGGCGGCATTTTATGAACATCAAAGGAGTGAGCCTTCAGTATTTGTACTATTATATTCTGTGATATTCGTACTATTAGTAAGTGCGAAAAGGATGGCCTGGCGCGACCATGCTATCGGTGCTGATTTTTAACCGCTGCCTCAAATCTCAAAGGAAGGGGTTCTCAATTCGTCTGTATTTTATTTTTTATGTTTGTTCCTCGATATCTCCGTCGCTACTGGACCGATTTTGAATTTTTTTTTTGATAGTATATGAATACAGATTGGTCCCATTTTTCTCAGAACCCAGTTCTGATGATGGGATCCTGGAGAAATCGAGAGAACTCCTCAAATCTGAAAGGCATACATATGGTGATTTTTGTGTTTTTAAAGGAATGGCATGCATTTACTTACGGAACAGTGACATTTGGTGCAGTGGAACTGCTGAGGATGGTCAGAACGGAACTCCTCAAATCTGAACGGCACGCTTATAGTGACTTTGGTATTTTTATAAGATCAGCATGCCCTTACGTCCAGAACAGTGACATTTGGTGCACTGGAACTTCTGATGATGGTCAGAACGGAACTCCTCAAATTTGAACGGCACGCTTATAGTGACTTTGGTATTTTTATAAGAACAGCATGCACTTACGTCCAGAACAGTGACATTTGGTGCAGTGGAACTCCTGATGTTGGTCAGAACGGAACTCCTCAGATCTGAACGGTACGTTTATAGTGACTTTAGTATTTTTATAAAAACAGCATGCACTTACCTCTAGAACATCTTGAACGTAAAAAATGTAGGTAAGTAGGTACTTAACATACAATTCGGTACTTGAATTCCAAAACACAAGAAATATGACAAAAGAAAGAGCCCCTACAAAAAGAAAGAAATAAAAACCTTAAATTATAAATTTAAAAAACCCCCGACACAAAAAAAAAAAAGGTGAATTAAATTAAAAATTAAATAAAAAAAGGGTGAAAAAAACTAAAAGTGCGAGCTTTCAAAAAGTAATAAAATAACTAAATAAGTAGCTCTAGGAATACCTACCTTCCTTCTTACGAAATACCTACCTTCTTCTTCTTAGGAATATCTACCTACCTTCTACCTTCTTACGAAATACGTAAGATGAAAACCTAACTACGAAATTCTTGAACGTAAAAATTTTGGTACTTAAACATAAAATTACTTGAATTCTTAAACACAAGAAATATGACAAAATAAATTATTAATTATTATTCTCTTTATTGATTTCCATTATTAATTAATGGTAAAGTGTTGTCGCGTCGGGGGACCGCTCTTTGCCTGTCTAACTTGAAACTTAAAAACTAAATATTTACACAGCTAAACTAACTTAATAAATGTTTAACAAAAAATTCACTAGGTACATACATTAAACTAACTACCTGAACATGAACAATGTAACTATACAACCAAAATGTCAAAGGAAGTATTAGAACAAGTAACGTATATGTTTACAACCAAACAAACTAGATAAGTGCTGAGCAAAAATTTCAACACCCAATATTAAAATAAGACTCTAAAGACTGCATCGGAAACACAACCGTCAACGACGTCTGCCCTTACGCTAATATTGAGAGCGGTCCCCCGACGCGACAACACTTTACCATTAATTAATAATGGAAATCAATAAAGAGAATAATAATTAATAATTTATTTTGTCATATTTCTTGTGTTTAAGAATTCAAGTAATTTTATGTTTAAGTACCAAAATTTTTACGTTCAAGAATTTCGTAGTTAGGTTTTCATCTTACGTATTTCGTAAGAAGGTAGAAGGTAGGTAGATATTCCTAAGAAGAAGAAGGTAGGTATTTCGTAAGAAGGAAGGTAGGTATTCCTAGAGCTACTTATTTAGTTATTTTATTACTTTTTGAAAGCTCGCACTTTTAGTTTTTTTCACCCTTTTTTTATTTAATTTTTAATTTTAGATTGTTAATGTTATCACGAAAGAATTACCAATTTAATAATTAAAGTCCTAAAAGTTTAGTTCTCTTAATATACAAATAAATAAATAACAAATTTAGAATAAATAAGTGTAGACACACGCGACGTTTCAGTTGTATACCTATTTATGCACTCAGTATAACGTTATTGTACCTCTCGACTTGAAATGAAAGATGCGATAAATACTCGTTTCGAAATAAAAGAGTAAAACCTTGTAACACACATTTTAGGAATGAAAATAAATAAGTACATAAATATTTTGTCTAAAGTGTTGTATTTCAGGCAGAATGCGTATTAATAATGATGAGGACAATTATTACTAATCGTGCAGGTTTCAATGGTTACTGTAATAACAAAATAAAAGGTATACCATGTTTTGCATTTTAAATTTTGAATTTGCAATTATTTTATGAAAAGACTTGAAAAGAAAAAGTACATAAATCTTGCAGTTATTGGTTGGATAGACAAAAGGTATTTTGTTGCAGGATAGTTTCAGTATACCTAACATACCTGGCTTTAATAGGCGACTAAGACCGATCCTAGGGAAAAGACTGGTGTGAATTGTGGCAGTTTTGACGCGTCTAGAGACAAGACACGACGCCGCTGTATAGCCGACTGTGTTAGGTCTTCAGGCGTCTTTTGGGTTGACCTTAACTTACCGATGTCTGATTAATTTTATCCAATTTATTTTTGGTTTGTTGTTGTTTGGGTAATTTGGGACTGAATCGATGCTACCTGGTCGGTCCATGGTTTCTGTCACGAAGGGTTTTACTGATAAAAGGAGTTATAGATAGACATCTCTTACTATTTATACATATGGGTTAGAAGCTGTTTTATTACTAAATAAATCTCGATGTAAATTAAAGTTCTTTGCTGTCGCAGTTTGTAATGATTCTATAATTATAACATTCGAAAAGGCGAAAAGAAATCAACACACAACAGCTGTTTCGCATGGTTTAAATTCCTCTATTTTTTTTGTTTTGTTTATACGTCTCAATCATACATAACACAAATGTTGGGTCTTCATATTTAAATTCAAGGTGTAAAATTTATGCGAATTAAATGGACAATTTTGCTATATGCAATGTTTGTTATAATGCTTAATGGTACTCGGAGTATTCACAGAGAAAAATTAAAACAGGAATGCACCTAAATATTGAAAACTAATAGCAATTTATACCTTAAAGTAATCAAAGATTGTATAAAATCAATTACCCCAAAACTTAAATCAGGTATAAAAACATTTTAAATAAATGTACCACAAATTCTGATATTATTAATTTCTTTCATCAAGCCTATCTATGAAATTTTATCGGTCAAGGCATTTGTGACGGGGCTCATGAGTCAACTAGATACTGCAATCGAGGGCCTAGGGACGAGATTGATTGCCAGGTCACACCTCTGTTATATGACTTGCGTAGAACAACCTGACTTCACCATACCAGAGGCGCCGGGGTTAGCCATAGTGGCTACTCACAAAAAAAAAAATCACTGGTATACCGCCTAACATCTATGCAAGAAAAAAAAACACACAGTGCGCTTGCGCACTTGCTAACCCCCATGCGATACGATGCTACGTAGCCATACACACATTTATTGAACTCAGGCTCTACGTGGGTAGCAGACGGGATCAGTTTTAGAAGCTTTGGCACCTCAGGGCTGCCCTGAGTAGTAGTACATCTCACTTACGCTTAGGAAGGACTGTTTCTACGCCTCCGCTCACGCTGGACGCAGTGTGACCCGAGAATTAATAGTCAGGGACCAAACGACCTCTTTTACAAAAAGTCGTCGACATCTCTTCTAAATACCTAAAACAGGTATGGATGTGTTCCTCGTTATCTCCAGATTACGAATTGACCTGTTTTAGTTTAAGGAGGGGGGGACGGGTTGAGAAAAAGGGGGAGAAAGATGGCGGCCGACCATCATAGATATTTATTCACATCTCGAGTCCTATGGCACCAATCTGTTCGTGCAAGGTGTCGTTTGAAAGCTTATTAAACCTACTTTAATTGTTTTTAAATAACTATACTCATAAAAGTAACCGTTTACGAAATATTTGAAAATATGTGTTTTTTTATCGCGCATTAATTGCACACGTACTAGAAAAAATGCGTCTAACTCAATAAACAATAACTTTACCGCAATTGATGTTATTATAAAATTTTCGCGTCTATTCATGCTCTTTCTAAAAATATAAGTTTCATTGGTATATGATAATATATAACCATGTAATTACGAATTTGGTTTAGCAGGAGTCACTCTGCCCGGTCGCAGAAATGGGCGCTGACCGTAGTAAAGTATTCAATATTTTTGAGGTCCTATTTTACGGATCCATATGCGAGAGGTATCGTTTCAAAGCTAATTAAACCTACTATATTTTTTTATAAATAACTATAATCATAAAGGTAGCTGTTTAGAAAATATTTGAAAATATGTGTTTTATAGACCATGAGTCGCACAAGTACCTACTGGTAAAAAAGGCTTCTTAATCAATAAACAACAACTTTCCGGAATTGATGTTAGTATAAGATTTACGCGGAATTTCGTGTGCTTTCTAATAACATAATTTTTATTGGTGTATGATATTATATAACCAAGTAATTACAAATATGGTTAAGTAGGGGCCACAGCGCCCGGCCACGTATGAATGCTGACCGTCGCCAAATTTTCTATATTTTTCAGATCCTATTTTATTTAACAGGAATCTTTTGAAAGCATATTATGCGTACTATCATTGGTTCTCAATAATTTTAGTTGTAACTGTAGTAGCTAACAAAATATTTGAAAATATGCATTGGAACCGATGTGAGTAAAACATGCTTCTAGCTCAATGAATTATATTTTTTCCGCAATTGATATAATAACAAAATAAACGGCGAAATGTACCTTTTCAAATAATAAGTTTTGTCAGTATTGCATAAAGAATTAATGTTAATTTATCCATCATACTCACTGCGCACCGTCATATACATGGATGACCATTTTCGTTGCCGTTTTCATAATTTTTAACCCCCGACGCAAAAACGACGGGGTGTTATTAAGATTGTATCTTGGTGCATGACCAATAAACAATAACTTTACCGCAAATAATGTTATGATAAGATTTACAGGACATTTCATATGCTTTCTAAAAATATAAGTTTTATTGATGTATGATATTATACAACCAAGTAATTACGAATTTGGTTTAGCAGGTGTCACTGCACCCCCGTGACGTAAATAGGTGCTAACCGTCGCCTAATTTTATGTATTTCTCAGATCCTATTTTAGCGATCAATTTGTGAGAGGTATCATTTGAAAGCATATTATGCGTACTATCGTTACTTTTTAATAATTTTAGTCGTAATTGTAGAAGTTTACAAAATATTTGACAATATGTGTATTTTTACTGTATATGAATAGCATTCGCACTGATACGAGTGAAACATGCTTCTAGCTCAATAAATTATATTTTTCCGCAATTGATATAATAACGAAATGAACCGCAAAATGTATGGCCTTTACAAAAAATGAGTTTTGTTAGATTTGCTTAAACAATTAATGTTAATTTGTCCACCATACCCACTGCGCACGGTCAATCGTCATATAAACGGATGTCCCCGCCGTTGCCTTAATTTCTTCATCATTTTACAGATTTTATTTTACTGATCAATTAAGTATATAAGTAAATTCGATACGTGATAGATTATATTTATTATGAATATACGATTAGTGAAATAAAATCTGAAAAATCATGAAAAAAGGCAACGACGGTGGACATCCATTTATATGATGGTGCGCAGTAGGTGAGCTGAACAAATTCAAATAAATTGTTTATGCAATACAAACCAAACTTATTTTTTGTGTAAGTCATACATTTTCCGTTTATTTTGTTATTATTTCAATTGCGGAAAACTATAATTTATTGAGCTAGAAGCGTGTCTTATCAATGCCAATGCTATTCATGCACAGTATTAACTTTTTAACAAAAAATAAAACCGCCTTCAAAAAAACAGCGTGTTACAAAACACGGAGAAACTAAAAAGCCAAAAATAATAAACCTTCGAATTCAGATTTCTTATCGGATTGCAATAATCTAAACATCCAAATTATAAACAAATCAATTATTTTTGTAGTCGGTACCAGACCTGTTTGTCGCCTTGCTATTTCCTGTTAATTTGCCCTACCCAACCATACGCAGGCTGGTCCCGACTCCAAAAATAATTGATTTGTTTATAATTTGGATGTTTAGATTATTGCAATCCGATAAGAAATCTGAATTCGAAGGTTTATTATTTTTGGCTTTTTAGTTTCTCCGTGTTTTGTAACACGCTGTTTTTTTGAAGGCGGTTTTATTTTTTGTTAAAAAGTTAATTTATTTGTTGATTTTTAGTGGTTCCTAGTGATATTATATGTATCAGTCCGAATATATGTACAGTAGTGAAAGAATTGTCCTTTAACTCCTAACCATTGAGGAGTTGACCTTCCATCATCAGCTCAGCCACATAAAATTATTACCATCAGGCGCAAATACTGGTGCACCTTTGACAAATACACAAAAAACATTACATGTGCCTATAACATTTGAAGAGTTCCCTCGATTTCTCCAAGATCCCATCATCAGACCACGACTTGGTGCCAATGGGACCATCTCGGGGTTATACCCGTTCGATCAAAAAAAAAATTTTGAAAATCGGTCTACGATTCTCGGAGATATCGAGTAACATACATACAAAAAAAAAAAAAAAAAAAAACATTCAGTCGAATTGAGAACCTCCTCCTTTTTTGAAGTCGGTTAAAAATACACATATTACTAATCAAATATTTTGTAAACTTCTACAGTTTCGACTTGAAATATTAGAAATAAAGATAGTACGCATAATATGCTTTCAAATGATACCTCTCACAAATTTATCAGTAAAATAGGATCTGAGTAACGTAGAAAATTTGGCGACGTCAGTCAGCACCCAATATCGTGACAGGGCGCAGTGACACCTGCTAAACCAAATTCGTAATTACTTGGTCATATATTATCATACACCAATAAAACTTATATTTTTAGAAAGCGCATGAAATTTCGCGTAAATTTTATAATAATATTAATTGCGGTAAAGTTATGGTTTATTAAGTTAGAAGCATTTTTTATCTGTATATGTGCAACTCGTGCTCGAAAAAAACTCATGTTTTCAAATATTTTGTAAACAGCTACCTTTATAACTATAGTTATTCAAAAATAATTATAGTAGGTTTAATTTGCTTTCAAATGATACCTCTTACATATGGATCCGTAAAATAAGAACTTAAAAATATTGAATACTTTACTACGGTCAGCGCTCATTTTTATGCGACCGGCGGAGTGACCACTACGAAACAAAATTCGTAATTTAATGGTTATATTATCACTTACCAATAAAACTTATATTTTTAGAAAGCTCATGAATAGTCGCGTAAATTTTATAATAACATCAATTGCGGTAACGTTATTGTTTATTGACTTAGAAGCATTTTTTACCAGTACTTGTGCGATTCATGGTCGATAAAAAACACATATTTTCAAATATTATGTAAACAGCTACGTTTAATACTATAGTTATGTGTAAACAATTATAGTAGGTTTAATTATCTTTCAAACGATACCTCTCACATATGGATCCGTAAAATAAGACCTCAAAAATATTGAATACTTTACTACGGTCAGCGCCCGTTTATGCGACCTGGAGGATAACCCCTGCCAAACAAAATTCTTAATTATATGGTTATATATTATCATATACCAATGAAACTTATATTTTTAGAAAGAGCATGAATAGACGCAAAAATTTTATAATAACATCAATTGCGGTAAAGTTATTGTTTATTGAGTTAGACGCATTTTTTACTAGTACTTGTGCAAATCATGCGCGATAAAAAAACATATATTTTCAAATATTTCCTAAACGGTTACTTTTATGAGCATAGTTATTAGAAAACAATTAAAGAAGGTTTAATAAGCTTTCAAATGACACATCGCACGAACAGATTGGTGCCATAGGACTCGAGATGTGAATAAATATCTATGATGGTCGGTCGTCATCTTTCCCCCCCTTTTTCTCGACCCGTCCCCCCCTCCTTAAACTAAAACACAAAAAACATTACATGTGCCTATAACATTTGAAGAGTTCCCTCGATTTCTCCAAGATCCCATCATCAGACCACGACTTGGTGCCAATGGGACCATCTCGGGGTTATACCCGTTCGATCAAAAAAAAAAATTTTGAAAATCGGTCTACGATTCTCGGAGATATCGAGTAACATACATACAAAAAAAAAATAAAAAAAAAAAAACATTCAGTCGAATTGAGAACCTCCTCCTTTTTTGAAGTCGGTTAAAAATACACATATTACTAATCAAATATTTCGTAAACTTCTACAGTTTCGACTTGAAATATTAGAAATAAAGATAGTACGCATAATATGCTTTCAAATGATACCTCTCACAAATTTATCAGTAAAATAGGATCTGAGTAACGTAGAAAATTTGGCGACGTCAGTCAGCACCCAATATCGTGACAGGGCGCAGTGACACCTGCTAAACCAAATTCGTAATTACTTGGTCATATATTATCATACACCAATAAAACTTATATTTTTAGAAAGCGCATGAAATTTCGCGTAAATTTTATAATAATATTAATTGCGGTAAAGTTATGGTTTATTAAGTTAGAAGCATTTTTTATCTGTATATGTGCAACTCGTGCTCGAAAAAAAAACTCATGTTTTCAAATATTTTGTAAACAGCTACCTTTATAACTATAGTTATTCAAAAATAATTATAGTAGGTTTAATTTGCTTTCAAATGATACCTCTTACATATGGATCCGTAAAATAAGAACTTAAAAATATTGAATACTTTACTACGGTCAGCGCTCATTTTTATGCGACCGGCGGAGTGACCACTACGAAACAAAATTCGTAATTTAATGGTTATATTATCACTTACCAATAAAACTTATATTTTTAGAAAGCTCATGAATAGTCGCGTAAATTTTATAATAACATCAATTGCGGTAACGTTATTGTTTATTGACTTAGAAGCATTTTTTACCAGTACTTGTGCGATTCATGGTCGATAAAAAACACATATTTTCAAATATTATGTAAACAGCTACGTTTAATACTATAGTTATGTGTAAACAATTATAGTAGGTTTAATTATCTTTCAAACGATACCTCTCACATATGGATCCGTAAAATAAGACCTCAAAAATATTGAATACTTTACTACGGTCAGCGCCCGTTTATGCGACCTGGAGGATAACCCCTGCCAAACAAAATTCTTAATTATATGGTTATATATTATCATATACCAATGAAACTTATATTTTTAGAAAGAGCATGAATAGACGCAAAAATTTTATAATAACATCAATTGCGGTAAAGTTATTGTTTATTGAGTTAGACGCATTTTTTACTAGTACTTGTGCAAATCATGCGCGATAAAAAAACATATATTTTCAAATATTTCCTAAACGGTTACTTTTATGAGCATAGTTATTAGAAAACAATTAAAGAAGGTTTAATAAGCTTTCAAATGACACATCGCACGAACAGATTGGTGCCATAGGACTCGAGATGTGAATAAATATCTATGATGGTCGGTCGTCATCTTTCCCCCCCTTTTTCTCGACCCGTCCCCCCCTCCTTAAACTAAAACAGGTCAATTCGTAATCTGGAGAGAACGAGGAACATATCCATACCTGTTTTAGGTATTTAGAAGAGATGTCGACGAAAATCGTGAAGGAGACGACTTGTGGCCAAATTGGCTCTAGACTATAATTCTCTCGTCTCAGACGAACGCGTTTTATAGTAGATCAGGCTCTGTCCGTGAGGAAGTGACTCTGAGGTGTGTGGTCAAGGTATTTTGTTTGTCCAAACCTTATTTTATAGAGCCCTAATACCATAAGACCCTAACTAAAACAAGATGACAAAGGGTTTTGATTTTATGAATGTTATTTACCTAGTGAAAAGTATGAAAAAGCACAGTATCCATACATAATGACCTATTTATTTATCTTAACAAGTGTAATTTTGTCATTAATGAGATAAACAATATGAGAAAAAAATTATAAACAAAATATATCTATCTAATTCTTTTAGTACAATTTGTGAGGCGAGATCTCTTGGTAAAACATAGGTGTTATTACTAGAATTTAACACATTTAGTGAGAGTTAATTGTACTGAACAAACTAGAGATATCGTGTGCGATCATTGTGTGGAAAATCTCTGGCCAGAGTAATGTGTGATTTTGAAAGAAGATGTATGATTGTAATTTAGAGTTTCGACAAGGTGATGTGTGAACTACAGTAGATTGTATGGTGATGTATGACTCGAGAGATCTTGTTAATACAAACTGTAATTTGAGGGCTCTGTTAAAGTTCAATTTTAGATGATTTTAAAATGCATAGAATGCTTGAGATACAACGGTAATTAAATTTCACTACCAAGAACATACAACATAAGGTACTTAGTAAGATAAGATTTCGATTGCGGAGAGAGATATGTCGTTAATTTGTTAAAAACATTAATTGCAACAGTGTAAATGTAAACAAGAAAATGCGATCTTTAAAGTATTTACTTTATTGACTTACCGTACCCAAATGTCGGGTAACTCAGGTAGTTTGTTAGAGAGATAGGCGCCTGCGCCAAGGTATTATTGTTATTGGTTTATTGCCGCACTACAAGTCTAATAATGTAGCTTTGTTAGAGAAGAAGGAGGCATAATTAACTTATAGAAAAAAAAAAACTGAACAGTCCGACAAAAATTCATAAACAACTTAAAGACAATGCTGATATTGTACACAATAGTTGAATTTATAGAGGATGATATTATATGACTTGTATGATCTGTAGTTAATATGTCAATTTACCTACTTTTATGTTTTACTTGCGTTCGTAATGGTATACTTAACTTATATTATTTTATATCCTCTCGTTGTAAATAATTGAATAGTTTGTTATGATGGCAATATGTTATAGTCAAGGTTATGGTTAAATTACAATTGCTTAATACGTGTGACACCGTAAAGTACTAACGTAAAGTAGGTTTCTAGATTTTGAGTATCATGGAAGTCAAGCCAGATTTCATCGATAACTATTAAGATACCTATCCCTTTCAAATAGTTTAAAATATTTACAGTTTTCGAAGTTCCGTATTCAAAATGTAGTTTACGTACTGAGACAGGCAGACGAGGTAATTTTGTTCGACTAACCAGAGAGGGGTGTGAGATGGCAACCCGTATTCCACATACGTGTATACGTGCTAGGTATAAATAGTTGATTAAAATTGCCATCGGTTATAAGTAATAAATTTAAAATGGCTAGCCGAACAAAAACCGGCGACAATAAAAATAGAAAGCAGGCAGTTTCCGATTCTCGGATTGCTCAATATTTTAGTTAAAAGATATTCTATAGAAATTTAAAAACAAAACCCATTATAAGATTTATTTATGAGTTTACTGGTACAACAGAAAAACCGCTATCGCACAATGCACAGTACGCCAAACCTATAACGTAATCATACTCTAATATGGTATATTATTCCATACAAAGTCTACTCTCCTTGGTAAACTGTTTCCAGGACATCTGGAGCCCATGTGTCGAGGCATTTGACCATGACCGTATCATTCGTTGCAAAAGTGACAGCGGGGGTCCCTCAAGCCCCTGACCACGCCGAGCGAGACAACGTGCACCGCTGCAGTAAGAGAGAGCGAGACAGCGCACCAATCAGAATCAGAGCCTTGGAAGGGATAAGGTCCCATAGAGAAAGCGTGGGCGCAATTGGATAATTGTAGCGACGAAATCCTTATATCATTGTTAATAAAGTTGATATTAGCGTAACTAGAAATAAGTTGGGTTTGCAGGGACTCCAGTTAGGATGAAGGCCGGGAGTTGAGGACACTCTGATTTTAGACTCCAAGGAAGACCCAAGTCTTCCTAACTTTGTTACAATTTGTTCCCTGATCGTATATAATTGTATTAATTGAGTAGTAATAGTAGAGAATAAAGCCAGTGGTTCCGGATTCGGCGATAAATGAGCTAAGTACCTCTTTTATCAAAACAGCGTCTCAAGTTGTATTTTAAGTAACACAACATATTTTAATTATCTTTGTTCAAGTGCAAGGCAAGTTCAATTCTTGCGTTATAATCTGGATTTATTGTTGGGACAAATTCTATAACCTCGTAATGGTTAATTAGTATTTTAAAGTAACTGTATAATGTTTCTTCAGTTTCTTTCAGCTTTGTGTTACATATCTTGTATGACATTTTATTGATGAATATTAGTGCGAGTTCGAGCCTCGCCACTATGTTAAATATATTCCATATATATTTGTTGAAACCAGGATTCGAGTTCCTGAGATATCTAATGTACCTAAATACATTTCGTAAAGGATTGAAACGAGACGACCGATATTATATTGTTATATCCTACAGATTAAACAACATGTGCATTTATTATAACTCAAACTGTGTTTAGAGTAAACTGTCTTGGAAATTCTGTTATTACAATTCCTAATGAATTATTGTATTGTTGTATTAACTAGAACATATAGATGTTATGTAGACATTGTATGTAGACGTTACATTAATAAGGCGAAGTAAGGGTTTTAGCGGGTTTTCCCTTACTTCATGAGCCATTGACTTAATAGATTGTCCCCGCAAAGGTATGGGCTATAGGTTGACTTGTATTGTATACACTTTTGTCTTATAATTTATATAAATATTTCAAGTGATAAAGGCCTAAATTGTTTTCCTCAAGTACGTATTCCTGTAGTGTATTCAAGTTTGCATTCATAGATTATTAATTTCATTTTATATAACGAATGCCTTATAGATTTCTTTGATAGGAACGCCCCATATCTTAATAAATTTGCGATAATATATTTCAATTTTATAAATCGCCATGTGCCTTTCCTTACAACTACCCCATGTAGTAGCTCAGACTCCTTAGATTCATCTACATCCTAATCAATCTAATTTATTTAATTCTCTAAAGCCTTCAGCATGGTATTTTAGGTCCCCCAATACCATTACAACAGGGAGAGCCGTATTTTTTTTTAATTTGAATTTCATGCATGTGGAGAATGGTCACCAGCCAATTGTAACGAAGGGTTACAAATATAAATAATTATATATATGTACTTAGTCTATATTTTATATTTATTACAGGAAAATATGAATCAAATGTTTCATTTGTTTATTTAGGCAACAAATATGATGATTGTGATAATTCGTGATATTTTTACGTTACTGGACCAAAAATGGTTTACCTTCATAATATTATGTAATAATTAAACGTATCGCCAATGTATTTAAGTAAAATATATTAAAATTTACTAAATAAAGGTAATTAAATTCACTAATTTAATTACCTTTATTTAGTAAATTTTAATATATTTTACTTAAATACATTGGCGTTAACATACATTAGGTAAACACTACCAAATCATCCCGACTTCTAGCTTCTACACAGGCAATATAATAATACAATAGGTCATAGGTCAATCGAGTCGAGTGAAAATGTCACACGTTTTGCTGGAAAATGAAACATATAATTATAATTAAACTGAGTCAGAGTAGCCGGAGCATCTTGAACAAGGATGGTAAATACTAGATTCTACTCTCAGATTCGACACAGATCTGCGAGTGCAGATTTTGAACTGGGTGACAGCGTCAATAGCGACGAAGTGCTCAACAAGAGCTAATAGTTAGTGACGAATACAAGAAGGAGCGCAAACAAGTCCCGCTTACATTAGTGTGAACTGTGAACACATGATAGTCGGCCGACTGCGCTCGACGCGTGCTCGAGGCCCTCAGCGCTCGTCGATGCTAAGCGGCGCGGCGGCAGCGGCGGCGGCGGCGGCGGCGGAGGGCACTCGGCTCGAGCGCTGATTGCATCCGTCGCTAATGACTCGTCTTCACACTCCGGCCACTCGACCCTCACGCGAGCGAGCGTGGAGGCACGACTACACACAGCGAGGTGGGCTACTAGGAACTCACTTATCAATTAGCAAGGCATTGTGGCGGCGATCGCTCTGAGCGTGTTTATTTCAAGAGCCTCTCGCAGATGGCCGCGAGGTCGGCGGGGCGCGAGGGCGGGGCGCGGCCCGGTGATGCATGCTGTCATCTGCACTAACGTAGCGTAGTAAACATTTTAGTACCTACATATGCATTTACACAGAAAGTGCGAGCGTTGTTTCACCACAGTAACTTTTCATGCTTTTAACAAAAAAGATTTTTTAATACGGGGTGTTATACGTTTGACGTGTCTGTCTGTCTATTTGTGTGTGTGACAGACACATCGTAGCCCCCGAACGGATGAATCGATTTAGATTTAGTTTTTTTGTTTGAAAGCTGAATTAGTCGGGAGTGTTCTTAGCCATGTTTCATAAAAATTGGTCCACTATGTTGGGGGTTCTATCAAAATTGTAATTATAGTTTTAAATTAACAGAAAACCGAGCGAAGCTCGGTCGCCCAGATATTGATATTTATTGGCGTTTACTGTGGTAAGCAAATTATAGGGCTTCCAGATTAAATGGATGGAGCGTCATCAATAATTTAAATAAGAGCCGATACAGTGGCAGCCGCATGCCGGTTCTCGTAGTAACGAGTACAGTACAATAGCCTTGTTAATGTTAAATAGGATGCATGTCTTTGTAGTCGACGCAGATTAAGCTAAAAAGTGAAACTGAGGACCAAATATGGTTATCCAAGTTATTCAGATTATTCCAGGAAATATTAAGTATAAGCAGCTTTTCATTTACGCAGCTAGGAAACATATTCATGTCCAGTCCTTAAATCCTATATATTATGTTTAAATGAAGCCTTAAGGTCCTTGGTTCTTCCGTGAACGTGCATTTTCGTAGGCCACGCAGAGGTCAAACACTCCAGTAAGAATTTTATAATTTGACGGCTTATCTGTGATCAAACCAAAAAGATGTTAGCATCGTCATCAATCATTCAAGAAGACCAAATTAGAAGTCGGTTAAAAATATACCTATTTGATAAATGATGCCTACATGTTTTTCAATTTCCGGCTTATTGGACACGAAGAGTCACCAACTAACCAAAAATAGTCATGCGGCATGCGACACAACTAGGCATGCGGCAGTAGTTAAACAGCCCCCTAGAGCAGTCAGTAAGACTGTTGTTTTTTCAGATCAGATTGGGTTAGGAATGGGCCCATTATTAAGCTACCAGTTAGAGCAACAAGTGACAAATTACTGTTATCAAAACATTACTTTGTCTCATTTATGTGACCTTATTTCAAAGGGATGTTATGATAGCAGTACTACATTAGTAATTTTATTAGGAAATAGTCTTAATGTAGATAAGCTTAGCATAGATAAATTGATGTCCACACTAAATGTTATTGAAAAATCTGGTGTGGGGAAAATTATATTATGTGCACTACCTTATGCAGAAAATGTATCATATGACTATAATTGTAAGATAGCTTACTATAATTCTTTAATGTACCATGCCATAGCTGTTAATAAAAAGTACCATTTCTTTGACTTAAATAAATTCATTGAGCGCTTCATGCTAGCTCCACGGAAGGTATTTTTGCCAAAGAAATTATTTGTATATTTAGTGGAGTTATTGGCCTTCAATATTGAGCCAAATAGATGTAATAGTGTTATATATAAGTCTCAGTCAGCTGACAAAGCCAAGGACCCCATGCCTCATTTAAACTAGATTGTAAGACAGCGGAAAAACACCTGAATATGAACGTTGTTCACCAGAATATTCAGGGTTTTTCCAGCAAAGAATTAGAAGTAGGATTATTTTTAGATAGTAATAATGTTGAAGTTATGTGTATTACTGAACATTGGTTGAAACAAGAACAGTTGATATTTGATTATGTTAATTTTAAATTAGCTAGTTTTTTTGCCAGAAAATCTGCTGCTCATGGTGGCTCCCTTATTATTGTTAAAAATTGTATGAAGTGTAAAGAGCGCAAAGATGTTGTAAAATATTCCATAGAAAGAACTATAGAAATTTCATGTGTTGAATTAGACAGATATATTATTGTATGTGTTTATAGACCACCATCAGCTGACTTCAGCATATTTGAATCTACAATGGAAAATGTTCTGAATTTAGTATGCAAGGGCCAAAAACATGTTATTGTATGTGGAGATTTTAATGTTAACTTGCTCGAGTCATCTAGTAATACTGTTAAAATGTTCTGTTTGTTTAAATCATTTAATTTATTTAATTTATTTCTTGAACCTACCCGGGTAGGTGTGACTAGTGCAACATGCCTAGATAATATTTTTTGTAACTGTGAATGTATAGATAAGAAATTATTTAACTGTTTTCATTCCGATCACAGCGGCCAAAGGGCAGCTTTCTTAAACGTTATTCATGATACTCCACAAACAATAACATATAGACCCATTACTGGATCTCGCTTGGAATCATTCAAAAATGAAATTCTACATAGTTTGTCTATAATACCATTTTCGCATTATGACTGTAATCATTTGTATCAAGATGTTTTCAATGTAATTCTTAATCAATTTAATAACAATTTCAAAGTGAAATCTATTAGTGGGTCAAAAGTTAAAACAAAGTTTAGTGAATGGGCTACTGTAGGTATTCACAAAAGTAGAAAAAGACTTTATGAACTTTATGGTGAGAGAGAGCTGAACAAGAATTCAGAATTCCTGGACTATGTAAGAAACTACTCAAGAATCTTCAAGAAAGTGTGTTTAACTGCCAAGAAAAACTTTATTAGTTCTAAATTGAAAGTGTCGGACAACAAAGTGAAAACAACTTGGAGTATTATAAATAAAGAAGCTGGTAAATGTAAATCACGCGATTGTCAAGTCAACATTGTATCAGATAATCAACAAATAGTGTCGAACAGCGATGTTGCCTCGGCATTCGAAGATTATTTCTCAAATATAGCCGTTAACACCACAAAATGTTTACATTCTTCTGCGGCTCAAGCCCATTCATTACTTTGTGCTAATGTTAAGAAATGTAATAATTCATTTGAATTTAGTCAAGTAGACTCTGTAAATATTGTTAAAACATTCAAGTCACTCAATTTAAAGAAAACGGAAGACTTATGGGGAACATCAGTTAAAGTAATTAGTCATGTCATAGATATAATAGCACCTTACTTGGCCGTAATATATAATATTTCAATTTCACAAGGCACCTTTCCAGATCTTATGAAATGTAGCAAAGTCATACCGCTTTTTAAATCGGGTGATTCGAGTGATATAACCAATTTCCGTCCCATATCAATACTTCCTGTACTAAGTAAAGTCTTTGAGAAGCTAATGTTAAATGATCTACTGGGACACTTCAACAGACATAGATTACTTACAAGCAAACAGTTCGGTTTCACAAGGGGCCGTTCCACGACCGATGCTGCTTCGGTACTCATTAAACATATATATAATTTTTGGGAAAATTCTTGTGATGCAATTGGCATATTTTGTGATCTTTCAAAAGCCTTTGATTGTGTGGATCATGGAACGCTCATTTTGAAATTAGAACACTATGGTTTGTCTATAAATGCCCTAAACTTTATGTCTTCTTACCTTAGCAATAGAACACAAACAGTAGTTGTTAACAAAACTCGCTCTAGCGGGACTGTAGTCCAATTAGGAGTGCCACAAGGCTCAATTTTAGGTCCATTCCTGTTTTTGGTTTATATAAATGATTTGCCATGTATAGTGAAAAACTTTTGTGAAATAGTACTTTTTGCTGATGATACATCACTGCTTTTTAATGTTGACCGAAAATCTACGGATTACAATGTAATTAATAGCACGTTAGCTGATGTACTGCAGTGGTTTACTGTCAACAATTTACTTCTTAATTCTAAGAAAACCAAATGTATTCGATTTTCTCTGCCGAATGTTAAACCAATCGATACAAAAATACTTTTGAATGATGAATGCTTAGAGATGGTAGATACAACACTGTTTCTTGGTTTAACATTGGACAAAAATCTACAATGGAGTCCTCATATAAAGAAACTAGCAAGCAAATTAAGTTCAGCCGCATACGCCGTTAGGAGAATCAGGCAACTGACTAATGTTGAGACAGCTCGCCTAGTGTATCATAGTTATTTTCACAGTGTAATGTCATACGGTATTCTGGTTTGGGGCAAAGCAGCTGACATACAGACTATCTTTGTATTACAAAAGAGAGCCATTCGTTCTATTTACAACTTAGGAACACGTGAATCAGTAAGAGAACTCTTCAAAGAAATTAATATCTTAACTGTAGCTTCCCAATACATTTATGATAGTATAATTTATGTTGTTAAGAATTTAGACTGTTTCACTAAGAATTCTGATATCCATAATTATAACACTAGAAACAAAAATAAGCTTGCCATAAAGAAGTTTCGTGTCCGTAAAGTACAGAAGTCATTTGTTGGGCAATGCATTCATTTTTATAATAAGTTACCTGACACTGCTTTGAGATTACCCCTCCCAGCTCTTAAGAACTACTTAAAAAAATCATTGATGTTAAAGGCTTATTACAGAGTCGAGGACTATTTGACAGACAAACATGCATGGCCCGAACCAGAAACTACAAAAAACGAATAGCAATTAAAATAATTGTATTATGTATAGAGGACACAGTTCAGATAAGAAAGCACATCAAATATTTTATGTTGTGTAGGTAAATTACATATTTAATGATATTGAGATTCATATTATCTTTTTCTTCTATGACAATTTGATATGTTTTCTCTGAAGAAGAACGACGTATTATTAAGCAATAATATAATTTATTGAAATTGATTTCCATAGAGTCCTAGTCTGTTCATATTCTTTGATGAATACTTTTGCATGTTAAATTGTATGTTGTTATTTAATGCATGTTAATTATAAGATGTAATGTTTTGAAAAGAAGTTGCCCGCCGAGTTTCTTGCCGGTCCCATAGTGGATACCCCCCTCCCAACTGAGGGGGGACTGAAATCTTCTCGAGGCTGAGGCGTAGGGTTAGAGCCGGCGTAGCTTTATTTGACGTTCATATGCGCATTGTAATATGCCTACTTGAAAAATAAATATTTCATTTTCATTTTCATTTTTCATATCATACAGACACGTGACAGGGATCGGAACAGGGCTCACCGATATTCATATCAAGTGTTTATTTTGGGTCTCCCAAAATGCGCGCGTGTTGAATCAAAGTTTTAAACTTTTATGTTATGTTAGATAGGTCGACATTTTGCGCGTCCCGCCCGTGTTGTCTTGGCTATAGAGACAACAAAGCGGCCCTGTCTCGAGGCGGACGTGGACAGCGACGGCGGCGACTAATGACCGAACTATCCGCGGACGAGGGTCGCGGTCGCGGTCGCGGGCGGCCGCTGTCGCGCCGCACTCACGCTTCTTTCATCTAATTATAATGTGAAAGGTTTACGGCAGGTCGGGATGGAGCCCTCATTTATTAGTAACGGCCGGAGGCCGGCTAGGGTTTCTGTTCGAGAGTCTCAAACTCGAGACTTCTCGAGAATTTCGGCTTCATTCGAGACGAGAAAAAAATGACAGGTACTCGAGACGTCTCGAGTCCCGAATGTAAAGTACGACCTGAAGTGAAATGCAACTTTTTACCTTCTGCCCGGTCTCATCGCGAGGCGGTGGAGACGGTGTCGAACGGCGGCCATAAATTATAACGAGATAAAGCGATCTCACCTCTCATTCCAACGTAAGCTGGCAGCAACTTTGGCTAGTTTTGACAGCCTCGTGTTATATAAAATCAATTCGTCATTACGAAAAAGTCAGCGCGTTTGTGTATCTTGGGTCATTGATAACCTGTGAAGAGTGCTATGGCTAACTTCGACAAAATTTGGAAGAACAGAGGAATCCGACGTCAAAATAAAGTGCGATTATTTCGATCTCTTGTCTTCTCGATAATCTCGATATTTATGTATGGTGCCGAAACTTGGACCCTGAAAAGTTTTGATGTGGCTAAGATTGACGCTATTGAGATGTGGTGCTGGCGAAGACTGCTACGAGTATAACTTGAAAAGCTAGAAGAACTAACAAACATCTCTATTTTGCAAGAACTGAATATCACCATACGCGCGGCTCTCCAAAATATGCCAAGAGCGACCCTCAGATTTTTCGGACACATTATGAGAGCACCAATGGCACCAATGAATAATATGGCGAATTAATGGTAAACATTCTTGGGGTGGGGCTCGTAAGAGATGGTCTGACTGTGTGAAGAAATCGTGTGGCGACAGCGTATACTGTGCAGTCCACATGGCTTATGACCGCGTTCAATGGAGACACGCTACTTGTGGTCGCGATCCTCGGCAATGAGGAAACGAGGAAGAAGAAGAAGAAGTTATTTTAAACGTTTAATTTCAATGACATTATGATTTAATACATGACATTTTAATTTACTTAACCCGTGCACAGGCGGGGAAGTTAAAGGATTAGGTATTCTTTTCAAGACTATAATTGTAGTTTTCTTGTTAAAATTTGATTTATGTTTATTTCAAAGAAGATTTTTATTGCTCTTACGCTTTTTTATAATAGTGTGGTGCAATAAAAACTACTAATCATATTGTTGTTTATTATTTTATCAAAATTTTACCATTTATAAAAAAAGACTCGAGACTCGAGAAGACTCGAGACTTTGGGCTCGAGATTTCTCGAAACTCGAGACTTCTAATAGGTCGAGAAATCAGAAACCCTAGGCCGGACACATGGCAGGAGACGGAGGTCGCAGGCGCTGCCGCCGGCCGCCCGGGCCGCCCGGGGCGTCCGGTAACAGCGCAAACCTACTCCTTTTCACTTATCGAACATAAGAAGTGTCCATTGCAAACAGTGAAATAGATTCTGTCAAATAAACCAGGTTGTTTTTAGGGTTCCGTAGTCAACTAGGAACCCTTATAGTTTCGCCATGTCCGTCCGTCCGTCCGCTGATAATCTCAGTGACCGTTAGCATTAGAAAGCTGAAATATGGTATCAATATGTATATCAATTACGCCGAAGAAGTGCAAAAATAAAAAGTGGAAAAAATGTTTTGTTAGGGGGAGTCCCCTACATGTAAAGTGGGGACTGATTTTTTTTTTCATTCCAACGTGTGATATATTTTTGCATATATATTTAAAAATTAATAAAGGTTTACTAAAATCGTTTTTTGATAATATTAATATTTTCGGAAATAATCGCTCCTAAAGGAAAAATAAGTGTGTCCCCCCCTCTAACTTTTGAACCATATGGCTTAAAAAATACAAAAAAATGGGTACGTAACCATCGATATATTTTTAGTCGTAATAACGATCATTTGATATAATTATTGAGTCATATAACAACAAATAATATACTAACTAATTGTATAATTCTTATTTAATATAATGATAAATTTTTTCGAATAACATGTATTATAACATACTTTGAGTATAATGCTTATTTCCGATAATAAATAGATTGTATAATACTAATTCCCTCTAAAGCAAAAGTGAGAATTAAATAAAAGTTACAATAAATTAGATCCATCATTTACCAGAGAAGTAGATTAGGTTATAACTGTGACCCCTACACACAACGAGCTGCTACCAGAAAAATTGGTTAGGTTAGGTTAGAACTGTTATCCCTTAAAAAAGAATTAAATTAATGCATGAAATGTTTTATACTGTTTGCTAGTTATATTATACTAGTAGTAACGTAGCGTAGTAAACATTTTAGTACCTACATATGCATTTGCACAGAAAGTGCGAGCATTGTTTCACCACAGTAACTTTTCATGCTTTTAACAAAAAAGATTTTTTAATACGGGCTGTTATACGTTTGACGTGTCTGTCTGTCTATTTGTGTTGTCACACACACATCGTAGACCCCGAACGGATGAACCGATTAAGATTTAGTTTTTTGTTTGAAAGCTGAATTAGTTTAGTTTTTTTCTAGGAAAATTATTTTGAACTTGATAGGTTCAGTAGTTTTTGAGAAAAATACGGAAAACTACGGAACCCTACACTGAGCGTGGCCCGACACGCTCTTGGCCGGTTTTTAATAGTGAAGGAGGTGTGCAAATGTTTCAGAATAATGTAATCACTCACTTGCATACACTTGCATGTCGACAAAAACAAACAATAAAATTGATTCACAGTGATGGACGGTGTTTGAAAAAGTGTAAAAGAAAAGGCACGCGGCCGTTGTTGCGTATGAAGTAAAGTTTGTCGATATTTCAGCCGGAGAGCCGATGACGGGTTGATCCCGCCGCACCGCGCTCATCCCGCCCATAAATAACGCGATAATATTAGCCAAGAAGGCTTTCTTCACCCCCCCCCCCCCTCATCATCCTGCAGCCGCCCGCGTTTTTCGTCCACAGAATTAGCCCCCTTCTCCGACTATCAAATTATTATTATATTAAATATAAATCCACTTTGCGCCATTATTAAGACAATAAAAAAGTAGTTTTCGTTGAACATAATTGGAACGTTTCGTGCAATGCGGAGTGCGGGGTGCGGGACGAACGCCAGCGGCAAAAGGAATGAAAAATTCCGAATACACGAACTACAATCTGTACAGAATAAATCTAATTACTACGTTTGTTACGAATACTGTCATAAAACTTCAAGGCATTTTATAGTTTTATATGCCTACAATTTGGATGTGAAAGATGTTCTGTTGAAATGGTGTCCCCGGCGGCGGCGGCGGCGGCGGCGGCGGCGGCGGCGGCGGCGGCGGCGGCGGCGGTGGCGGTGGCAGCACGAACCTATACTGACCTCGGCTCAGCTCGCTGCGCTTGCGCGGCCGTGCACTATTTCACGCGATACTACGCCGCGCCGCCACATTCCCATATTCCGCTACCTGCACTCTGCAGCGCTTTAATATTCCCCGGAATATCGGAAACTGTGTTTTCAACGACACTTATGCAAATTGGCGTTTACACAAGAACTCCATCCTCTCGCCGGAGAACTTTAATTGAATAAGTAATTGTAATCGAATGACAATAAACAAAATCGTTTACTTTTCCTCATAAGCTTTGTAAAATAAATCACACTTCTACCTATGTATTGTATATCGGAGGTATTCAATTAAAAATAAATTATATTCTCTTGCGATTATAAGAAATTAAACATCTAATATTCCTTCTATACAAACATGGCTATAGAAATACGTCCAGGTTTTTAAATAGCGATAAACAGATTTTAGTTAAGCCACTTCAGCATTGCATAGTAGCGCTTTGATCTCATGAAGCTTTTCGGCATTTTAAATAACTAAGGTAAGGTACTCCATAATATTAGGCCATAAAAAAATAAGATGAACCAAATCATCTGAAAATATTTTTCACAAAAAGCATTTTGTTTGTTTAGATATTTTATTTATGTACAGTACAGTCGACTACAAAAGCCTAGAGATGTATCGTTTTTCACCTTATTACAATGCAATAAGGTGAAAAAGTGGATACATCTCTTTGTAGTCGACTGTACCACAAGATTACCATCATTGGCCACAGCATCTATTGTAAACGAGATATAATTATGTCCAAACTCAAGTTAGCTGGGGGGTTACCATGAAGTGCTAAAGCCGTTCAGTTTAGGTTGAGAGAAAGGGACGAAGCTATAGCAGTTCCATAGCTCCGTCCCTCTCTCTCAACCTAAACTGAACGGCTTTAGCACTTCATGGTAGCCCCCCTGTTCTCTGCAGCTGTTCGACGATGCTCACAGGCGTTGTGTTGTTTGTCTTTGTTCTTGATTGTACTCTATGTCTATAACAAATACATATGGAAGCAATAAAGAATTGAATTGAATTGAATTGAATTGAATATTTTCCGCAATTTCAAGCTGCCTGAGAACTGAATTTCCTCGAAGCACAAATCGAAAACTTCTTCACAGCATTCGACTTGTGCGCTTCCACTCTGCATAACT
Source organism: Leguminivora glycinivorella (assembly GCF_023078275.1). NCBI lineage: Eukaryota > Metazoa > Arthropoda > Insecta > Lepidoptera > Tortricidae > Leguminivora > Leguminivora glycinivorella. The sequence goes on from NC_062973.1 coordinate 115,137, forward strand.
GAGTACAGCCTCCGATACTTGGACAGTTCCACGATCGATCAGAAGTAAGGCTAAGTGAAGGTGGGCCGGTGTCCGACAGGCGGCTGCGGGCTGCGGGCGGAGTCGCCGCCGGTTGTTGCGGAACTGTTGTCGTGTAATTGAGGCGCCGCCGAAGTTGGCCCGCGGGGACCGGCGGCCGCGGGGCGGACCCCGGGGCTCCTCACATTGCCGATGCTGTCTCTAAATGATAATCTAACAATAATCAACATAACAATAGTGCAATAAGCAACGTGTAAAATCGTCGTCCTGTTTGGCTAATAGTTAGATAGAATACATAGTCTTGCTGTCACGTAAACCATTTAAATCTTCAGTTCCTTTGTCGATTTTTATATTCAACTAACTGCTATTCCAACATCATCATTTGCGTTTGTTTGCTAGCGCTTTAAAAGCAACCCGTCGTATTAGTAGCTATACATACCTGTTAGCCGTGTTAGCGTGTGAGAAGTTTATTACGAGCAAATGTTTGGGAAATATAATATAAGTAGGCACTAGTGGCTTAACTAGCAGTTCCCCAGCACACGGTGCCGCAGGTCCTCGCTCGTTTACGGCGGGTGGTGGAGGACTCCCTTTGTCGCCGCCGCCGCCGCCGCCGCTCGGGCGGTGAAGTGGTTACGACTGCGTCGCCACCTCGCGAGGGCGCCACATATCGCACAGCGAGCTCACGTTTCCTTTAATACTCGCACTTTGAGTCGTCTACAGACGAAAACGTTTTTATACACATATAAGAGGTTCTTGAGAGTATTTTTGTAAAAACCACAAATACATATTTAATAACCTAACCACAAAATTAAAATTTTGAAAAAACCCCCGACCGCGACATAGTGGACCGATTTTCATGAAACATGGCTGAGAACACTCCCGACTAACTCAGCTTTCAGACAAAAAAAAATGTTTTTGATACTTATTAATTTTGTTTTTACTCGTAGCAAGTGCAATTCCAACTGAGGACAGATGGGGGAACGATGTCAAAGGAAGTGAGATGTAGCGGTTAATAATTTGTTAAATTTTGATGCGGCGTACGGGTCGCAGCCGATATGATCGAGGAGAAAAGTTTCATTACCCCTTTTTGCCCGAGCGCCGACGCGCGGCGGGTCATTCCGAATTGACTTTGTTGCGCTTGCACAAAAAGCGGCAACATAACATTTTGGAGTGTTCTATACGTCGCAGTAAAGTTTTTGGGTAATTCTCAAAATAGTGGCATCGTACCCTGCCATCACGTTTTTGAATAGAAAGTATGCGAAATATATAATTTTCACATATAATTAAAATTTTCATAAGTAGGCATTAACGTGACACATCGAGGCCAACACATATTTTTTCTATAAATATAATACTTTTGTAAAAAAAAAATAAAGAAGACCGTTTTCTACTGTACCCTGCCTTGTCACAACGCGACACTGCTCAAGTTTTCGCTCTATACATTATTAAATTGCAGTTTTATGATAATAAAATATCGTTTTTTGTAGAGAATAGACTACTATATTCTTAAATATACGTTGCACGGGATGTTTCGATTACTTTTGAACACTAATTTTCACCTTCAAAGTTTGTCCAGCGATATTTTCTCCATATCCTGTGCGTCCGCGGTATTGCACCTCACTCACACACAGAAAGTCTTATTGAGGCCCTAATATACGTAAAACACGTAGCCAGTATGGTTCTAGCCGCCGGTGTAAAGGTTTGTGTGTGAGGTGCTGCGGTCTTGTGGTTAGAAGTTTTCAAAGTGTGACGTTCGGAGTTTGTAACAGGTATGTCCACTTTATTCTGGCATGATTATTTTAAAATATTAATACGGCAGTTTTTTTACCAATAACATTTTAATGTTGTATTGAAGTATAACTATGTATATTAAAATTATGACAGTTGTATTATCAACAGTTTCGGAGATAATATCTAGTTAATCGGATTTTCACTACACCCTGTGTAACTTTATCCTGCCATCACTCTGCAGGGTAAAGTGACTGTTGACAGGATAAAGAAACACAAGTAAAAAAAGCTATTTTGACATGGTTTTTACTAACTTGCAATGTATGTATGTATGTATGTTTGTATGTATGTTGAGGTCAAATCTTGCAACCCAATTTGAAGCAGAAATATTCAACCGACTGAGCTGAAATTTTGTATACACGCTGCGGATGACGTTCGCATATAAGCGCCGATATGGGGCATTGGGTCCTTCGATATTGGGCAATAGTCTGCTCAGCGCCGAAGCAGTCCCGACGAGGCTAGGAACCAATTTGATAAAATGTTCCTCGGAGTACCAATTTTGGTTTAAATTTAAGCCCAAGTACTTAATTTGGGGCGTAAGAGGGACCGCCTCACCACCAATAGGTAAGGCAACATCCCTATCGCTCTTGCATATAGGCATTACAGAACCAGATTGTATTTCGATCGGCGTATAGCGTCAACGATTATCATTTTGGCTAGGTCGGCAGCAATCACTTTCTTCGGGCAGAAGCCAATCTTTCCTTCGAAAACCACGTCATCGGTCGTGGCAAGTAACACCGCAAGCCCAAACAAATTAATGCGCCTATAACTGTGAGCTCAGTTGCCACTGTGGCTCTCCTTATTATCCTGGTACTTTCTTCCCCTCACGGCTACTATTGTGTCATCGGCATAACAAATGGTGATCATGCGGAGAAGTTGGACTACTCTGATAGCCAAGTCAAAGCCAATGCTCCAGAGCAGACGCCCAGTACCGACCCCTGTGGAAAACTGTGGGTAGGTTATGATTATTATGAATATGCATGTGGGTAAGAAGAAGAATAAAGAAGTCAGTCTTGATTTGAGCACGTAGTCTCATTGACCTGTCCCTATACGTTTATATGGCGCAGCCGGTAGGAAAACCACACTCCATTCGTCTTTCTAGGCATCTTCCTCCTGATTCATTTAGCAGTACTCTATCTGCAAGGTAATGCCCTATGGTGAATGATGATCTTCAAATAGAAAGGCGCATCGTGGAAGCAATGCGCCTATTTTATTACCACATAAGGAAGAAAGCCGAAGTAATTGGCAATGTCAAGAGATACTGCGATAGCTCCCTGCCTTTTCTCTGCTACCGGACCGCTGTATTTATGCATCAATTGCGTCTATCGCTCCTCCCAGAACCCGATCTCTGATGTTTGGGCACGTGTCTTTCAAAATGCGTGCACAGCAGTAGATGAGACTTACGATGATGCGCTCAACATCGTGCCAGTTTCATCTAGGAGGGCAATGGGACGGTATCCTAAGGGACAGTCAGCTGGACTACCCTTTTTTCGAAAGGCACAGTCTGCCCACCTTCCAACGAGAATTTATACCCTCTCGGAGGCAGTCGTCAATGTGGCCACGTAATCTACTTCCAAGATGCTTAAAGAGCCAAGGCACACCGTCCGGCCCTAGAGTGGCCCTCATTTTAAATACTGACCTCATTATCTCGACATCTGTTACCAAGGAGACATCAAGGAGACGAACCAACTCTTCCACTGGGGCAGCCATTGCAGGCATTACATGCACAAGTACAACTCACATTGTGAATCATGATATGTGCTTTGTTGTTTTACAAGACTGTGATTGTAGGTACTTATTTATTTATTCTTTATTGCACATAAAAAAGTACAAAATGGTGTACATAATGCCTTAAGGCATTCTCTACCAGTCAAACACTGCAGGCATCGTGACTGAAAATAATAATCAGATATCACTTACTGTACTTCAACTGTTTTGAATAAAAAATAATGGATATTGTTTAAAAAAATACTTTTTTTTGCTTTTGTTTCTACTTAAAGAAAAAAAAATTGAATCATAACGAAATCATAATAGTCGATATACGTTGAATTATTAGTGGTAAACTTGTTTTTTTATTCAAACTCTCTTTATCCTGCCACGTTTTCCCTGCTACCCTGTCTATTCACTTTCTCCTGTATGTCTAAAATTTCAACTCGCTATAAGTTCTACGTTTTTACGACTATTTCGTTCCCTCCTGCAAATTCCGTATCATTGATGCACTCAAAAACATATTTAAATCCGAAAAGGAACAAAAAACCATTTTCATTTTTTTTCATTCACTTTACCCTGACGGTGCCACTTTTTTGAGAACGAACCTTTTACGGTCCGCGCCGCACCCGTGTCCCGCGCCGCGTTCCGTTCGCACCGAGTCCTCGCTGTTTAAGTAAACCCTTCAGAGGAGAGTTTCCGGTAACGAGGGGGGGCGAGAGGGGGAAGGAACTCGATTGTAGTGAAAGTTGAACAGCTGGCAGGCGACATGAAAGCCGACGTTAATTGCGGGGGGGAGGAGAGCGGAGGGGTGACCTTCGGGCGCCCGAGCCGCCAGCAACGATGGGGTCATGCAGTCTGCGGCGCTTCGCGGAGTGATTGTGCGTGAGGGCAAAATACTAGAATATGGCGAACTTAACATAGAGTATAATTATGTACAGTAAGTTTTTATATTTTTTGACAAAATTTATTAAAATCTATTTCCGAAAAGGCACCATCTTTTGTAAAGTAGCAGTGGGTCGGGCTGAGTGGTGTGCGCCCGCGGCCGCGGTCGCTGCGCCATTCCGGCCGTGGTCGCCGCCGCGCGCCGCCACACTATTATTGTTTCCCATTTATTTCCAAACATACAATCATTGTATTTGACGTCCGCTCTACAGATACTACGGCGCCGCTCGGCTCGCCACTAAATCGAATCCCACGTAACAGCGAGTGTATCTCCCCGCTGATATATCGCCCGTCGCGCGCTTGATTACATAATTCCAGCTTGATTACAGTCACTACGCGAATCGGTGTTGTTTGATGAGCGTTAAACTATAAACGAGCGGAAGCCGAGTCGATGAGCGCTTAATGGGGTCGTTAATAGTTTAGAGGAGTCGACAAGTATGCGCGGCGTCTCCGCGGCGGCGCGCGACTAATGAACGCGAGCACTGCGCCCGGCGAGTTCTAATGTGTACGCGTACTCATTTGACGAAATCCCCGGCGAGTTCGTGAAAGCCGTAATTTAATTAGTTTACTAACTTGTTCGGGTTAGCTGCAGCAGGCCGCCGAAAACTTCCAATTAAAACTTAATAAGTATGAGCGGCGGTTAAAGCGCGCGGCGCTGCGGCGTTTAAGCGGCGCTCCATGCCGCCGCTGCCCGTGAATATTGTATGGAGCGGCGCGGCAAGGCGCGGCATGAACGACGTATTTTGAATGAATTTGGCCGTTAGCGTAACCGCCGCCATTAATCCCTACATAAATAATGCCGGCAGCGCCGCGACGCTAGCGCCGCATGAGGAGGAGGATTACTTGTAGGAATATCGCGGCGAATGATAACTGCAGACAAGAAACACGCCCTCAGATGAAAGCATCATTTTGATACTTATTGTTTAAAAATACATTCCTTTGCAGTCATATCTACTGTAGTATCCATGCAAAATTAGTAATGTCTTACGAAATGTTTTTTTTTTCAAAAGCTTGTAGGTTTCGAATCACTATATAGTCATTGTGTGTGTGAAGAAAATTATAATATGTACATATAGTATTTATGTACATATGTGATATTATATCACAATAAAAAAGGCTAACACAATAGAAAAAAAACTAAGATTTTCAAAGGCCGCCACTCCAGTGGGACATGGCTCAGCTAGTCACGCACGAGAGCTTACAATAAATATATATGTAACATTATGCCGTGAATTTCAGATGCAGATTAACTGAAGCTAGAAATGAGTCGCAACAAAATACGAAATAAAAACGTTAAGAAGAGATGAGGTAGAATATTTAACAAGAAACAGATCATGGAAGCAAAACCCCAGGTATTTTATGTATGTTTGAAGTACTTAAGCCGGATTGGAACGCTATAGTTCAACAGACGGCATGATTTCCCCTTTGACGCTGCATGTGGCAACTCTTTGTCCTTTTATAAGTATGAAATCCCGTTCCGAGTCCACACGCGCTAATGAAATAGCCAGATGAGTGAGTGGCTCGCGACGGCCGCCGCCCGAGTACGCATGCATATTCATGCGCATGAAAACTCTGTTACTTCGCATTCCCTGTATAGGTCCAATTTGATTTGTGCGATTCGCAGATAATACTCAATTAGTTTTGGCATTGGTTGGTCAAACGTAATCCCACGAACTAGAGATCGATCACCCCGGCGCGGCCGCGCAGGTCTATATCCACCGGCTTTAGGTTCAGTTCAAATTATAATCGTGCACGTATTTATGTATAAATTAGCATTCATTGAATTAATCACGTCGATATTTTTAGGAAAGAACTGTAAAGATACACGGCTTTACAAGAATAAACGAAGTGTTAACGTTTACTTATGTTTCATTGGGAAACATTACATGGCGCAGTCGGTAGGATTTATTGGGGTACGTAGGGTTGATGAAATTCATTTCCCCAAAATATGACCTATCTAGAATTAGGTTTACGAAAAGTTACCTACATGACCTTTTTACTGAATGCTTCCTGAAATACTCCTTTTATTTCACTGTCACGTCCAATTCAAGGCATACCTATTCGTTCGTTATATTTAATCACATAATTTGTAAGACTTGCCTTAATTTCGGCCATGACAATACATCTTGTTTAAAAGCGCATTAGTCCGACTGGGTACTTGGCATGTTGTCAGCCTCTAATGTCTTCCGATTCCTTTTGAGCCGGAGCTCGCGTCGCCAAACTCCGTCGGTTTACGCGGATTTAACAAATTTTCCTCATATTGTTGTTTCACGTTCATTCTTATTCCGCAAGCGTGGGTGGCGTTCGTTGTTGTAAGAGGCTCAATTTTCCCGATTGTCTTTTAATCTCATTATGAGATATTTGAAATCAAACCAACAGAGCGTACGGTTTGCGCTGGAAATGTGGTGCAAAGAAAATTATAGGTACATTTACATAGTATTTTATATAATCGTGATATAATACAAAGCTTTTCAGTCGAGTACCATGTTTAGTTTAATAGTACGGTACGAGAGTGAAAAGCTTAATTATGTCACTATTGTATACAATACTTTTTCTATGAGTCTGTCGGAAATAGGCAGGAAGTCATCGACCGTGAGGTATCTGATCCAGGATCAGGGATCAGTGATCCTGGATCGGCCTTCCTCGCCATCTAGCGTTGGATAGTTGTAATCTCGTAGTCCGTCATGGGCTTACGTGGATTAAAGTTGCCATTTTAGAAAAATAGAAGTAAAATAGTCATCGGTCTTTTCCTTTCCCTTTTATTCGTAATCAGACTCAATTATGGGTGTTTTTTTCATGTTCCGCGTTACCCGCGAAGTGATTTGTTTAAATTTCCTTTGTTGGCTCCATTTTCGTTGAACGTCCGGCATGTGCTGTTCGCGGACGAGCCAATTTAGGCTTGGCGACACTTGCCCTGTCGAAAATGGCGAAAGAGGTCTAAATTCTTGTTGGTTTGCTCCCGAAAGAATTGTCGTGGGATCTTTAGCCCAAGTCAAAATCGGGTGCAATCGCCCGTTTGACCCCAGAATGGGACTCTAAAAAAACATGTTTTGGTTGTGATGGGCGACGCCGAGCGTGCCCGAGTGTTCGGAGTGTTGAAATGGGTGCCAAATTATTCCCCGCACGCCCTTTGTCCACTAACGGGTTCCCGCGGTGTCGCCTAAAGCTCGCGCCTAAAGCTGACGCTGTCGCCATCCACACGACGCCCCATCCCTGAGGCGGCTGACGTGGCAGTCGTGGTGATTCCCGTTTGAGGTTAGATCTTTCCAATTTCCCTTATCTACATCATCGAACCGGCAGTCGGTTCTGGTGCCCTTCGTGTTACTGTACCTTTTATTTTAATATCCGCCGTACACCGTTTCTACCCGTAGTTTTAAATCAGAGTTCGCTGATCCACGTTTGTTCCCTTAAATAATTTAAAACCTAAGTCTCAAGTGTAGCTAGCCCTCGGCTCTGTAAACTTAGTCAATAATTTAGAGAGTAATTTCATAATATAAAGGCAAGGCTCAGTGGAGTCCTTTTGTAGTAGCATTAATTAATAGTCGAATAAATACCTTTTGTTGTGAGAAGTTGTTTCAATTTTAAATCTTGTTTGCTAGCCTAATAACCCCCCAATTAAAAATAACGTAACAAGTTTAAAGACTAGGTGGTGCGGGCTGCACCTGCACGGGCACTAGTGCGGCACGTGCAGTCGTGCGCCCCCGCTGCACCTGCACCGGCACTAGTGCGGCACGTGCAGTCGTGCGCCCCCGCTGCACGTGCACCTGCACCGGCGCTAGTGCGGCACGTGCAGTCGTGCGGCCCCGCTGCACCTGCACGGGCACTAGTGCGGCACGTGCAGTCGTGCGCCCCCGCTGCACCTGCACGGGCACTAGTGCGGCACGTACAGTCGTGCGCCCCCGCTTCACTTGCACCGGCGCTAGTGCGGCACGTGCAGTCGTGCGCCCCCGCTGCACCTGCACGGGCACTAGTGCGGCACGTGCAGTCGTGCGGCCCCGCTGCACCTGCACCGGCGCTAGTGCGGCACGTGCAGTCGTGCGCCCCCGCTGCACCTGCACGGGCACTAGTGCGGCACGTGCAGTCGTGCGGCCCCGCTGCACCTGCACCGGCGCTAGTGCGGCACGTGCAGTCGTGCGCCCCCGCTTCACCTGAAATGAAATGAAATGAAATGAAATGAAATGAAATGATTTATTGTCAGACCACAGGTAAAAAATATAAAAGATGTCAAAAATAATAATAATCGTATCTTTTCCGCAGTCTACCATTTCTGGTGAACAATATTTTGGGGCATGCAAAGCATGCAATAAAAACTATTTACAATATTTACACAGTCACAAAAAGCTAAGCAAACAATATGAAAAATAGGTACCTACTTCAGAATATGTCAAAGTTATTGTTATTATTATGTCAAATCGTAAATGTGCAATAATTACTTAAATATTTATTTATAATTGTCCATTATTATTTAAAAAGTCAAGTGGGGAATAGAACATTTTATCCAAAAGCCATTCGTGAAGCACTTTCTTAAATTTTGTATTGTCATGGTCCTTAAATACGTCTGGAATATTATTATAAATTTTGATTGACATGGAGAAAATGCTATTTTTGTAAAAACTTGACTTGGTTTGATGTGTATTTACCAATTTGTACACATTTCTCAAATTACGATGGAATCTATCATTCCTTTGATATAGGTTAAGGTTCTTTTTTACAAACATAGCCACTTCTTTAATGTACAAACAAGGCATCGGCAAAATCTTAAATTTGGTAAAAAGTGTTGGAAAAATCAGCATGCTTTGTAAACCAAAGAAAATGTTAGGTAACCACATAAACGCACTTAGAACATAATTTAAATGTTTGAATAAAAAGTCAGATGAATGTTCTGGTGCGTTGGGAATTCATTCTTGTTTCGATCCTACTACTATTAACATCCTAAATTGTATCAGTGTCTTCCGTTCTCCTTCATGTAATAAACCATCTTCATAACCAAGTCATCGTTTCCTTCCATCAGGTCATGGGCCTGCGCTCTTCCAGTAAAAATCAAGTTTTGAGCGATAAAAAGTGAATATAGTTAATACGGTTGCCGACGGCAATGGCGTCGTCCAGTATAAGTTCCTCAGCTCCACTCGTAATGGAAAAACTAAAGGGAATTGAAAACTATAGTTCTTGGAAATTTATGATGAAAATGGTGTTGATTCACGAAGATCTATGGAATTTGTGGAAAAAGAGGTTGACGAGAAAAAATCCGAAGATGTGAAGAAAAGCCAGAAAGCGCTCGCACGCATTGCATTATCCGTGCAATCGACGGCCTTCGTGCACATAAGGAACGTGACCTCGGCACACAAAGCATGGAAGAATCTTCAGAATGCTTATGAAGATAAGGGATTATGTCGGAGACTAGGCCTGTTGCGAACTTTGTTTAGCACAAAGTTGACGGAATGTCAAAGTATGGAAAAATATGTCAACAGAATCACGAACGTCGCACAACAATTACAAGATATCGATGCAAAGTTGGATGATGACTTTGTTGCGGTAATCATGCTGAGCGGACTTCCTGAGGACTACGACCCGCTGATCATGGCAATTGAGAACTCAGACCTCAAGTTGACTAGCGAAGTTGTATCGGCGAAGTTGCTGCAGGAGACGTTGCGACGTGAGGACAGCAAACGCGACGGAGATGGAGTTACAGCTCTGGCGGCTGCGAGGAAGCCTCCCAGGTGTTTTGCTTGTAAAAAGATGGGACATATCAAGAAAGATTGTCCGACGTTGAACAAAAAGAAAAGTAGCAAGGTGATGTCATCGTCAAAGGTTCTGCTCACGGCGCTGTCGGTGAACGTTGAAAGTGATCTTTGGTACGTGGACAGTGGGTCGGCGAGTCATCTTTGTCGAGATGTGAACATGATGAGTGACATGAAGTCAGATAAATCGTTGCAAGTGACTGTGGCTAACGGAGATAAACTATTTACGGCTGGTAGAGGCAATGTTAACGTGGAACAACGTGATGGCAATGTAAAGACTATAAGTGACGTGTATTATGTACCTAACTTAGCAGCTAACTTATTGTCAGTAAGCGCCATGGCTAAAAAAGGCTATAAGATAGTATTCGACTCCGATGGTTGTGAAATTTTAGATAATGGGGTTATTGCCGCGACGGCTACTTTGAAAAATGACGTGTATATCCTTGACACTGTTGAGGCTTGTTCGAAGGTTCCTTTACAGAATAAACAGGTGGCCAACGCAGCAGTGGAGGAGGAGCGTGCGGTTTCTAGCGACGAAACTGTCTCTGCAGCTTCAGAGAAAGTTTGGCATCGTCGTCTTTCGCATCTCAACAGGAGAAGCATGGAACTTTTAAGAAAAGGTATGGCTTCTGGTATATCGTATGATAGTGGAGATTTTGAAACGTGTATAGCGTGTGTCCAAGGCAAAGCGAGTAAGGTACCGTTTCCGAAGAAATCTCACAACAGGGCTAAAGAGGTCCTGGGTTTAGTGCATACAGACGTCTGTGGACCGCTACCATCGGCCTCATTCAGCGGTGCTAGATATTTCTTGCTCTTCATAGATGATTATTCTAGGAAGACGTTTGTGTACTTTTTAAATAAAAAAGGTGAAGTATTTGATAGGTTCAAAGAGTTTAAGGCTTTAGTGGAGAACCAGACAGGTAAAAAGATAAAATCGCTACGCAGCGACAACGGAGGGGAATACACCAGTTCTCCTTTTCAGGCATACCTCAGGAGCAATGGCATCGTGCATCAAACAACAGTTCCTGGCTGCGCTGCCCAGAACGGGGTCGCGGAGCGCGCGAACAGGACAGTGATGCAGGCGGCAAGGTGCATGCTACAAGATGCAGGCCTGAGCAACGAATTTTGGGCGGAAGCTGTCAACACGGCAGTCTACGTTAAGAACCGTTGTCCTACGAAAGCTGTACTGGGGAGCACTCCTGAAGAAAAGTGGAGTGGCAAGAAGGTATCACTGAGTCATTTACGTATCTTTGGTTCTGTGGCTTATGCTATGACTTCAAAGCGTTCAAAATTAGATCCGAAATGCAAAAAGTACATTTTTGTTGGGTATTGTGAGCATACAAAGGGTTACAGGCTCGTAGACCCGGAACAACCAACAAAATGCATCAAAGCCCAAGATGTAACCTTTTTAGAAAATACGTTCATTGAAAAAGCATCAAATGATGACATTGACAATGTCATTGTGTCAACTGAAATATTTACACAAACTAAAAGTGCAGATGTAAATAAAAATGTTGAGTTCAAATTGTCTGACCCATCTTCTGTACAAACAGAAACGTCTGTAGTGAGTGGTACGTCTGATGTTGCTAATTTGATAACAAATTCTCAAAGTACAAGCGATCGAACGAGTACGATCACAATTCATGATTCGTCTAGCTCTAGTGAATGTGATGATCCGGCCGATAAAACTTATATTCCAGAGGAGGAGAGTACGGAAACTTCGGAATATGACAGTTCATCGGGTTCGATACTTTCCGGATTATTGGCGGGTACGTGCGATCCAGATGCTCCACGAACTGTACGAGAGGCACTGAGTGGTTCAGATGCAGACAATTGGAAAGAAGCTATGTCTTGTGAGTACAACTCATTTATTAAGAATAAATGTTGGACATTGACAGATCGACGAGAGTCACAAAAACCTGTCAAATGCAAATGGGTGTTCAAAGTGAAACGTGGATTGAACGGTGAACTCCTAAAATATAGGGCACGCCTGGTAGCTAAAGGCTTCACTCAACAATATGGCATAGACTATGAGGAGACGTTTTCACCAGTTGTCAGATACTCCACAATACGTATTCTGCTAGCTTTAGCTGCTGAGTATGGTATGAAGATTGAACATCTTGACGTAAAAACAGCATTTCTCAACGGTGATTTGAAGGAGACTGTGTTCATGGAACAACCGGAAGGCTTTGTAGTTAAAGGTCAAGAAAGTAAGGTCTACAAATTAAATAAAGCTATTTACGGGTTGAAACAAGCTTTAAAGGCATGGTACGAGAAGATTGATCATGTTCTCTGTAATAAGTTGAAGTTCAAGAAGTCGTCATCTGAGCCTTGTGTCTACTTTCAGCGCCAGATGGGGTCGTTTATAATCATTGCTCTTTACGTTGACGACATCATATTGTTTTCAACAGGTAATGAACGTGATAAGCTAGATGTCAAAGTCAAGTTAATGAAAGAATTTGACATGACAGATCTAGGGCCAGCTCATCAAGTATTAGGTATGAGATTGTGTCGGGAAGAAAACCAAATTACTCTTGATCAATCGAACTATATCGGGATGGTGCTAAAGAAATATAAAATGGAAGAATGTAAGTGTTCGCCTACTCCTATGGAAACCGGACTTAAATTACCTAAGGGAAACCAAAGAGATGATTACCTATGATTATAGAGGTTTAGTAGGTTCACTAATGTATATTGCTATCTGTACCCGACCAGACATTGCGTACGCAGTCAGCTACTTAAGTCAATTTAATGAATCATTTACAGAGACCCACTGGAAAGCGGCGAAAAGAGTCCTGCGCTACTTGAAAGGTACCATGGATCTCCGTTTGACTTTTAAGAAAGGCAAGCAGCTGGACATCACTGGATTCGCAGATGCAGACTGGGGTGGAGACACCGTGGACAGGCGGTCGTACACGGGATATGTCTTCAAAGTAGGTGAGTCAATTGTTACTTGGGCAAGTTGTAAACAAAAAAACAGTTAGCCTTAGCTCAACCGAAGCCGAATACTATTCTTTGTCGAACTCCTGTAAAGAGGGTTTGTTTATTCGTACATTTCTAAAAGAAATTATTAACGAAGAAATTGTGCCGACAATTTTCAATGACAATCAGTCAGCACAGAAATTGTGTAGGAACTCTTTACATCATGCTAGGAGTAAGCATATAGATATTCGCCACCACTTTATTTGGCAACTTGTGAATAGTAATACGATTACTATTGAGTATCTTAATACAAATGATATGTTGGCAGATATACTGACAAAGGCGTTGTGTAAAGTTAAACACTATAAGTTTGTGAGACAGCTCATGTTACTTTCATGTAAGTAAATGCGTTAAAACTCTGTATTTATTTGATAGTTAAGAATGTGTTCTTAATGTAATTACCATCATGGTTATTTCAGTTACTTGTTAGTTTGCTTATACATGATAGTGATTACATGATATTTAAATGATTGCATATCAATATAATTACAATTCATAATGTGAATAACTGAACTTGGTTGATGCATTGTAGCGAAAGTTCAGTGCATATGTTTTTGTTAATTGATTTATTGTTACTGTGAAGTGTAGGTCACTTCTTTAGTTATGAATTTGTTTGTGTGTTGAAACAAGACTGTTTTTGGTTTAAGGGCCAGTGTTGGAAAAATCAGCATGCTTTGTAAACCAAAGAAAATGTTAGGTAACCACATAAACGCACTTAGAACATAGGTAATTTAAATGTTTGAATAAAAAGTCAGATGAATGTTCTGGTGCGTTGGGAATTCATTCTTGTTTCGATCCTACTACTATTAACATCCTAAATTGTATCAGTGTCTTCCGTTCTCCGTTCATATAATAAACCATCTTCATAACCAAGTCATCGTTTCCTTCCATCAGGCCTACAGGAATCTCTCTGGGATGCACCACAGAGCGCTCTTATACAACGTTTCTGCATCTTAAAAACTTTTAGCCAGTCCGTAGAATTTCCCCAGAATATTATACCGTATGTGAGGGTAGACTGAACATAACCAAAATACGACATTAGCCCCGCTTTTTCCGATGCATTATTTATCAATCTACGTATCGGGAACACAAACTTGGATAATTTCGTGCATAATTCGTCAATGTGAAATTGCCAATTACAATTGCTGTCGAGTATAAGACCCAAAAACTTTGTTGTCTCTGACTCCGTGATTGAGTCTGCTTTATGCGATATGTTGATTACCAATCCTGGTCTACGACTTGTATGAAATTGGACAAAGTGAGTTTTAGTTAGATTAATGCTTAATGAATTGTCGGTCATCCAAGTAATAATGTCATCGAGAGTATTATTAACTTCTCGTTCATATTCTTTTGTTGTGCCTGTACACCTTATCAAAGCACTACTATCGTCTGCAAATAATACTACTTGATTGTTCGTCTGTTGTGGGAGATCGTTTATATAAAACAGGAATAAGAGGGGGCCAAGAATACTTCCCTGAGGCACGCCTCTTGGATTAGGTCTGTACGAAGATCTTCTAGTCTCAATAGTATTACTTTTGGAACAATAATAATTAATTTCAGTACATTGGAATCTGTTTGAGAGATAACTTTTAATCCATTCGAGAGCTAGCCCCCGAATACCGTAATGATCTAGTTTATTAAGCAAATTTTCGTGATTAACACAGTTGAATGCTTTAGACATATCGGTGAATACAGATACCGGCGCTAGTGCGGCACGTGCAGTCGTGCGGCCCCGCTGCACCTGCACCGGCACTAGTGCGGCACGTGCAGTCGTGCGCCCCCGCTGCACCTGCACCGGCGCTAGTGCGGCACGTGCAGTCGTGCGGCCCCGCTTCACCTGCACGGGCGCTAGTGCGGCACGTGCAGTCGTGCGCCCCCGCTGCACCTGCACCGGCGCTAGTGCGGCACGTGCAGTCGTGCGCCCCCGCTGCACCTGCACCGGCGCTAGTGCGGCACGTGCAGTCGTGCGCCCCCGCTGCACCTGCACCGGCGCTAGTGCGGCACGTGCAGTCGTGCGCCCCCGCTGCACCTGCACCGGCACTAGTGCGGCACGTGCAGTCGTGCGCCCCCGCTGCACCTGCACCGGCGCTAGTGCGGCACGTGCAGTCGTGCGCCCCCGCTGCACCTGCACCGGCGCTAGTGCGGCACGTGCAGTCGTGCGCCCCCGCTGCACCTGCACCGGCGCTAGTGCGGCACGTGCAGTCGTGCGCCCCCGCTGCACCTGCACCGGCACTAGTGCGGCACGTGCAGTCGTGCGCCCCCGCTGCACCTGCACCGGCGCTAGTGCGGCACGTGCAGTCGTGCGCCCCCGCTGCACCTGCACCGGCGCTAGTGCGGCACGTGCAGTCGTGCGGCCCCGCTTCACCTGCACGGGCGCTAGTGCGGCACGTGCAGTCGTGCGCCCCCGCTGCACCTCTGTCTGTGCGGGCTGCGGGCTCTCAACTACCCTGTGACGAGTCACTGACTCCCAGTTCCGCATACCACAGGGCTGCCAGCTGCTACAATCACACGCTTAGCTCAAATCTTTTGTAACAGATTGAAATACTAAGAGTTTTGAATGATTCACGGTTATTTTCATTAGACTTATATTGACCGGGATATAGACCGTGATTACCTTTTTGATTTTTGTCGAGCTCCCGATATTTCGACGCAGTTTGAAATACTGTTCTGAAATTTGATAATAATAAATCCGTTTATTACAGACAACATAAGGTCCAAACAGTACAATAAAAATAAATAAATCAACGTTCAAAAATACATAATTTAACAGCAATTTCAAAAATTAAAATTATATTCGCGACAATACTCTCCTGTTTCTATCATATAGGATTCGTCCCCCTAAAGTGTCTCCCAAGATTCTTCTTCAGCGCAGTTTTGGTCGGATGAATGTTGAAAGGCTACGTGAAGATGCAGATTCAGTTAATTGGGATTCGATATTCGCGGCGGATACCGTAGATAATAAAGTGTCTCTTTTTAACTCTCTTCTTACTCACATCTACGATATACACGCGCCGATACGCCCGATTAAAATCAAACATGTTCCCGCTCCTTGGCTGACTGAAGATATTAAGTCACTCATAGTCAAGAAAAATCTGGCCAAAGCGAAATACAAAGGAAACCCGTCTGATAAAAACAAATGCAGGTATCATACATTGCGTAACAGGTGCAGTACTGTGTGCCGCGATGCCCAGAGGCGCCACATACACAGGGCTGTTGAGAATGGTGATCCTGCTAAAGTTTGGAGATTTCTTAGATCGATAGGAGTTGGCAAATCTGCACAAGATTCCAACAGCACCAATATTGATGTTGATCGCTTGAATCAGCACTTTTCTAATTCTACTACTTTTTCTGGACCAGCTAAATCAAACACTCTCAATTTTCTTTCTAACATTTCACTTCCAGATTATCCTTCTTTCTCTTTAACTCAATTCACAGAAAGCGATGTTAAAAAGAATATTCTAACTATTTCCTCCAATGCAGTTGGGGTTGACAACGTTAGCCGTAACATGATTCTTCCTCTTCTTGATCTCCTTTTACCTATTATAACTCACATCTTAAACTTCTCAATTCTTCATAATGTTTTCCCTGCACTATGGAAGGACGCTGATATCATTCCCCTTCCTAAGAAGTCTAATCCTTCCTCTTTCTGTGACTATCGCCCTATTTCTATCCTCCCTTTCCTTTCAAAAGTCCTTGAGCGCCTTGTACATCAACAATTAACGTCTTTCTTGAACAGGCACGAGCTCTTGAATCCTTTTCAGTCCGGTTTTCGTAAGGGTCATGGTACGGCTACCGCTCTGGTAAAAATTACGGACGATATCCGAGCCGGAATGGATAGCAGGAAAGTCACCGTGTTGACACTGTTAGACTTTAGCAACGCTTTTAACACGGTAGATTTTGACGTGCTGCTCGGAATGCTGCGATCCTTTAATATATCTCCCGGGGTTATTGATTGGTGTTGTTTGTAATAAGGTTGATTTTCGTATGTAGGGGTTTTTTGAAGATATAAGACGTGTGAACTGTTTGAAGATTTATTTGCGACTGGACTATGACACATACATGCATACATTGACAGGCGCACTCACACATACTTAAAACTCATCCAACATACCGCCCACCAAAAGGGCATCGCCCTTTTTTAACATTACATAGGTATAGATACAACTCATCTACAAAATTGTACATAGTATTTAACTATAACAAATTGTACGATTACCTACAATTACAGAAATGCATGCAATTGCATTGACAAACTATAACACTATGTATAGTAACGAAAAGCAAGTATGAGAGAGTATTAGGTACACAAATAGGTAGGTAGGTATAGGCATGTAAGGTAAAGTTGAGTTACTATAAGTTATACAATTACATAAGTACTTTAGTTACATAGACGCATTAAAAGAAAAGTGAAATTTAGTTGCATGCAAAATTAATTTAAATTGGAGTATTAAGAAATTTAAGATTCAAGTGCATAATCTTAATAAAACATATAAAATATCCATTTAAGATTCTGTATCAACGGACATAAGACACAATTTAGTAATTGTTCTTTCTTTTTATAACCGCCACTTTTAATTTAACACTGTTTACACTGGTTATGTTATCCGCGCCCTCGGCCCTTGGACATCAAAATATGAAACGGTCCGGCAATGTCAACACCGCTGTTCAGAAATGGTTTAGCCGGTGTTACTCCTTGTTTAGGCAAATCTCTCATCAGCTGATCGCTAGTAGTGGCGTTATGTCTTGCACATTTAAGACATTTTCTGAGGTAAGTTGTGAGTAAACTTTTCACTCTTAGTACCAGTAGGTACTTCGACATTATATAAGTCAGTGTCAGCTGATATCGCCCATGTAAGGTTCTTCGGTGAGCACCGTGCTGTAACGTAGCAGATTTTTTGATAGTCGTAATTAAATATTTTGGATAGATTTAATTTTTGAATGAAACACTTCCTTCTCGTTCATTGCATTATCTGTTGCACTTCAAATGCACATATTTATGTTTATCTGTTGTAGGGTTGCCATACAACAAGTATTATTCGAAATTGTAGGTATTTTGGCTGTCATTCCAGGAAAACTTTGTATAGTTTTGATATACTTTAAGTATTGATTTTTGGAAAATATAATATTTTAGAGACATGATAACAAATGTTATCATAGGTTTTTTAAGGCTGTTCTGGAATGATATTTGTTAGGTTTTGTTTACTTCAAGGTCTGATACAGAAACTGGAGTAATTTTCATTTAATGAATTAGAGTATTTTATTGTTTATTCGTTTGCCACCCGGCTTTTGTTTTGGGTCCTTTAAATTCGAGATCATTCAGTGCGCCGTTCTTTCTGTGACGAGATCCTCTTGTATAGTGATCGGACGGCCGTATAAGGGCCTGGAGCCCGGCATGCCACGTGCTGCCGTGGCGTTCCATATTTTGTGTGGTGCGTTCTGTCAGTCTGAGTAAGTAGATTTCTTTGTGAGCTTTTGATATTTCCATGGCGTGAAACGTGGAGAGATTCTTAACCATAAATTGGTTTATTTCCAGCTGGCAGAAACATGCTAAGGGTGGGAGTGCTCCTTGGAGATCCTCGGTCTGCAGTCTGCAGGTCTCCGGTGAGCTCGCTTACATTTTTTTGTTTAGTCTATCACAGTGTGTGAGGGCACTCGACTAATGTGACCAATTTATTTGTTTCATAGGAGTCGGGAAGAAGTAAAGAATTAGAGAATTGCAGAAGTAGATAATTAAACAAGAACCTTTACAATTTCGATGTGCAAGGAAACTTTCTTTGGCGTTACTGGCGCAAGGTGCCTTTGGACCTTGTTTTCGTATGGAAGGGTCAGCCCTGTCCACGTGGCGAGGGGGCGTCAGCACCGGAGTCCGGGGAGCAGCCGGCTCATCCCTGACAAGGTGTGTCTCCTGCCCGTTTCCTGCCGGTAGTGATGTGTAATTCAGGTTTTAATTTCTGTGTAAAGTAATTTCTGATTTCATTTATTTTGAGAATTCTGGTGCATAACTTTAGGTAAATTCATATTTAGTTTTTGTAGAATAAATGGTTGTAAGAAACCTTTTCCTGGACCCTCTTAAAGCGGCCCAGCTTTACCACTGAGCGTAGTTCTTATTTCATATGTGGTGTCAAATTTAGTATTTTGGAAACATTAACTTAAACCTATCTGTAAGGCAAGATTTTGGTATAATAAATATATAAAATGTGATATTGTTTAATTTGTTTCTCCTCTAGCTTTCCTCCAGCAAGTATAGAGACACCATTTAGCTTTTGTTTTATTATAAATTTTGTGCTAACGTGGGTGTATTTACTTTGAACTAGCCGGAGCTTTCCATTCCATTTAATTTACCCCCCACCAAATACACCTCCGTTACACTGGCGCCCTGGGAATTTTGATTTTTTAGTAATGACTTGCTGAAGGATAAGATATGTTGCGAACGCAACCTTTTATTTGTATACTTATCGCTCGGCTAGTTCCGTAAGATTTATAAAGAGCCAATAGGAGCGCACCACATACGATGTATCGCGGCCAATGAGGCACCTAAAACTTAACCAACGTTTTTAACAGCTTAAATCTTGCAAAATCACTCTTTCATCATCTTCGCTACCTTAAACACCACTTCCATACTTAACCGTTTAGTCAAATCACCCTTGTAAACCAGCACCTATTTGGAATATAATATTGTCTACTTATATTGAAGTTTTTATAAGTCGTCGGCTCCTGATCCTGCACGGCGGCTACATATGGTCCTTCGAAGCCTTTAAGACAAGGGCTGGTTTGACCATCTACGGGTTCATCGTGGAAGTGGCCTTTCATCATACTTCGCAACGCAGCCATCACCGTTGTCTTCAGTTTCTTCGGCATAGGAAGAACACGCAGCGGGCGTTGCAGTCAAGGGTCCCAGCGTCTACCGGCATAAGGCAGACGTTCGTCGGCATCCACCACATCAAGGACATCAGTTCCAGTACATCGCATCACCTGAATACGTAGGACTAGACAGAGTGAGTTCGTTCCAATATCCTTCATTTCCCTTCTATACCTACTTTTCTTGGAATTTAGAATAGCTCTTTACGTATCAGGCACAAATTACTCATATTTCATACAATCAATTGCTTATTACACTTAAATCATAATTCGTCAAAATAAAATAGCTTAGCTTCACAACATTGCATTCCCTATCATTCTTAATACATATTAAAAAGCCATATCCATAAATTATTATCATCGCCTCAGTAACGTATTTTAGCTAAATCATCATATTCCGCGCGCAGCTGCTTATCTTAATCCGCTTCCTTTGTTCGCATCAGTTGCATTTAAACTCATTTAGTGTTCACACCTCTTGTACGCATATTAGGTAAATTTCATTTTTAAAGTTACGTTTAAATCAAAATGGCTGACACATTAAAAGAGTTAGTTAAGAAACGTGGCAGTCTTAAGGCTAAATTAACTCTCTTTAATACTTATATTAACGTGGCTAAATCGTGTGAAAGATTAAGTGAGTTACAAATAACGGAGTTGCAGTATCGTTTAGATAAAATAGAATCGGTATATCCAGAGTTTGACGCTTTGCAGATGGAGATAGAAGCGTTATCTGAGAAGCCCGAGGAGGCGTACGCGGAGCGGGAGCAGTTTGAAAGCCAGTTCTTTGTGTTGGTCTCGACTGCTCGACTTCTTTTGAGTCCGACGGTGCAGGCGAGCGGCGACCGGGCCGGCTCCGGCTGCGGAGCGGCTTCCACGTCATGCTGCGCCGGCGCCGGCCGGCAGGACTTCGTTCGTCTGCCCAAGATCGACCTGCCTCACTTCGATGGGAACTATCAGCATTGGCTCGGATTTAGAGATACGTATATTTCCCTCAATAAACGACATTAGCAAATTTCATTATCTTCGTGCATCTTTAAAAGGCAGTGCCGCCCTTGTTATTCAAAGTCTTGATTTTAGCAGTGATAATTATCATAAAGCATGGCAATTAGTGTCGGAGCGGTTTGATAACCCGCGCCTCTTAATAAATAATCATATTCAGGCCCTGTTTAACCTTGAACCTATGCAACGTGAGTCGAGCTGTTTGTTACGTGGCATGGTGGACGTGACAAACAAAAACTTGCGTGCGCTCAGTACTTTAGGAGAACCTACCGATCATTGGGACACGTTAGTTATTTATATAATGTCTAAGAAGTTAGATGCAGTAACTAAGCGTGAATGGGAAGAGCACAGGAACCTGTTAACAGGTTCGCCGACGTTGCAACAATACGTAGCATTTTTAAATAACAGGGCCGACTTATTAGAGTCTCTTGGCACTGATAACTTTAATAAAGTTAGTGACAATTGTGACAAAACATCGAAACATAAATTGCAGTCTCATAACGAGCCGCAAAAAATACATACTTATCTTACAACTACTAACAAGTCTTATCGCAAACCTATTGTTTGCCCTTATTGTTCACAGGATCATTTCTTATTTACCTGTGAATCTTTTCGCAAATTAGATGTGGATAGCAGAATAAATAAAGTGAACGGTTACGCAGTATGTAAAAACTGTCTTCGGCCGGGACACTTAGAAAAACAATGTGTATTATCTCATTGTAAATACTGTAAACATAAACATAATACTCTTTTACATAAGGACATTGAAAAAGAGCCTTCTAGCACTGACGTTCCGATGCCAGCAGTTCATTTTAGCGGCCACATACAAACTAAACTGTTCAACCCTACTGAGACTTCCGGACTACTGTCCACAGCGTTGGTGCACGTGAGTGACGCGAATGGGGTGCTGCATGAGGCGCGTCTGCTCCTGGACAACGGTGCTTCCCCCAACTTTGTGACGCGTGATCTGTGCGGGCAGCTCGGCCTAGCGACACACTGCGCTGGAGCTACGATCACAGGTATCAATGAGCAGTCTTCACATTGTCCGGAGTCTTGTGATATTACTATTCATTCACTTCATAACAAATATAAGACGACCGTTAGCTGTTACGTTGCGGAGGTAATAAATAAATCACTGCCGCCGAGTCGCATAGATCTTAGAAATATACCTATTCCTGCCGGCATCACATTGGCAGACCCTTCATTTTACGAGCCTTCCGTTATCGATATATTGGTCGGGGCGGAAGTGTTTTGGGACGTCTTAGGTACTGCGCGTATTAAATTAGGTAAACATAAAACTCAACTACGTGAAACATCGTTAGGTTGGATCGTGTGCGGATCCATACCTGCCTATTGTAAAAATACGAACCCATCATATTTTTGTTCGTTCCTCAGGCATGATGAGGAGACAAATCCTACACGTTGCTTGGTGCAAGACTCCGGGCAAAGGTTATTTCATCGATGACCGTGAAGGTTGATCATAGTTACTTTGGTCTGACCCTATGATCCTGCTGGTCTTAAAGGCATATAAAAGCTGAACCCGGCAGATCTGGTGTCACAATCTTAATATACATACATCGTATAATACATATCTTATTCCTAACAAATCATATCTTCATAAATATCATATACCTACTGCCTAATATATTAACATACCTACCTATATTAATACATATTATACATAACTATAAAATAATAAAATCATAATTCATGTCTTACTTTATATACGTACATAAATATACAATCTAGTAAATGAAACCTTTAGAACTCGTAAAATACCTACAAAATTCCCCTAAAGAATCTTATCTTTTTCTTACCTATCTAATATCCTTTAATCTTATTGTGTGTTGTATTTAAACCTAACTGGTCTTTAATAATGCAACATATGTCGTTATTCACCATCCCACCTGTTATTACTTGTAAACATTTAGCAAACATACATTAATGCTTACTATCTATCGTTGGTAGGTAGAAACCCAGCTCGTTACTCACTTCACAAATTGTGCATTGCATTAGGTTCAAGGCTAAACGTCTTTAAATGTCTATGGGAAATATACCTACAAATAAAACACAATTAAAAATTATCGATTTTTACACATGTTATTTTTTGCCGGACCAATGCTTATCGCTCATCGAAGAGTAGGGTAGCAAAACCATTAAATCATATAATTTAACATTTGTTTGTCTTTCAGTCAAGGCATTTGCTCTCCACCACTTCATGAGTCGTCGTGGAAAGCCTCAAACTCTGTGTTGTGTCAACCATACTTCGTTTGTTAGGACATCAAACGAACTCCGTAACCTTTTAATTTTAATTTAACACGTTAGGCTGCAGTCAGATATGGCAGCTACCTATCTCAAAATTAGCCTCATTTTGTACATACCTACTCTTTAACGGATTTTAGAAAACAGTTATCTTAAACACATTTTATACCTACACTCAATGTACCTTTTAGAATTAAATTGTTGCCTGATTCAGATAGTAGCTATTTCGAATTCTAGGCCCCTTACACCCTTACCTTCTGATTCATTTGATCTTACCTAATGGATACCTATCACCTCTCATTTCCTTATTGAACGTTCTCTTCTGTCAGTCTTACAAAAAGTCGGACTGAAGAAAACATCTCAAGGCTTAAAAGTTTCCAGGGAGTACTGGAACCGCCTTTCTAATGAGTATGTTACTCTCCTCCAGCAGAAGACGCAATGGCACACCGCCCACTTTCGCCTCTCCTGTGACTGCTGGGACGCGTCACGAAGCTGCACCTGGGCGTGGACATCGTCACCAGAGTCGCCGACATCCGTCCGAAGAAAGAAGACATCCGTATTCTACTCTATTACGTCGCTTGTCGTTTTACTTCCTTGCTTGTTAATTTTCAACTTTAATTTCCATTTTTTCCTTGTTTATCTTGAGTCTCTCACTCAAAGCCCGGGAGTATGTTGCGAACGCAACCTTTTATTTGTATACTTATCGTTCGGCTAATTCCGTAAGATTTATAAAGAGCCAATAGGAGCGCACCACATACGATGTATCGCGGCCAATGAGGCACCTAAAACTTAACCAACGCTTTTAACAGCTTAAATCTTGCAAATCACTCTTTCATCATCTTCGCTACCTTAAACACCACTTCCATACTTAACCGTTTAGTCAAATCACCCTTGTAAACCAGCACCTATTTGAAATATAATATAGTCTACTTATATTGAAGTTTTTATAAGTCGTCGGCTCCTGATCCTGCACGGCGGCTACAGTATATTTTATTAGAGAACACAGCACTTAATTTCACAGCTTATTAGTTAATAAAGTTTATAGTAAATCACTGTTCTTCATAGGTTGTGATGTGGTGAAAGCGACACCACTATTTTGTTTTTCAGAATTCTTCGGGATAGCTGGCAGCAGTGTCCGGCAAGCTTCTTTTATGATGTCATTTAAATTTAGAAATGAAGATATTCTTCTCCAGCGTGTTTGCGCTGTTAGTTCCGATGACAGTTTACAGGATAAATTTTCAATTTTACACACTTCCTGTGATCCGGTGTCCAGTAGTGGGCATGGCTGGATCCTTTTGTTGGTTTTGTTTCGTGGTTTATGTATCCAAATTCAGCATTTAGTAGAAATCTGTAACAATTTCATTTTAATTTAGAAGTATGCAATACAGGTTAGTTTGGTTATGTAGGAACAGTATAGCTATGTCAGCTCATATTCAAGTACGTGCGCACCGCGATATGAGCTGACTAGCCAAAAGCAATATCCTTTCAATGTGAGAACGAGACGCCAGTCTCACTCCGACCATTGTAACGTTAACTGGTTATTTTAATATACGGAGTTAATTATAAAGTGCTTATTATTCCACACCAATATATCACCTCTTATAATATAGAAGTGCGGACAAATAACTTCTAAAGTGGTGACCTCCCGACGTGAATCAGTGGACGATCAGTGAATAATAAAAACAGTTAAAGTGATTAAAAATGAGTCCGGATCCCAATAAATTAACTTCGGGCAGTGAGACTCAACCGGGCGCGGACAATGTACCAGCAGCAGAAACGACCGATGTGGTAGCCATTTCAGTGTCGAGCCGGATACCAGATTTCTGGGTGGACCAGCCCAGAGTTTGGTTCATCCGGACGGAAGCAGTATTAACACCACAGCGGATAGGGGACGACGCCAAATTCGACATGGTGGTGTCAAAGCTACCAAAGGATGTAATACTGCGGCTGGCAGATTTTCTAACTAACCCGCCCGCCACCAACCGATATCAGGAGCTTAAGGCGAAGCTCTTGAAGATGTTGGAAGATTCCAAAAACAGGCAAGTAGAGAAGGTCCTCGGGGAAATGGACCTGGGCGATCAAAAACCATCCCAGCTATTGGCCAAGATGCGCAACCTGGCTAAGGACAGCTTCCCCGATGCCACACTGAGAATAATGTGGCAGAATCACCTACCTACGGCAGTGCGCGCAGTTTTGGTAGCATCCAGGGAGAGCGATCTTGACACACTGGCCAACATCGCCGATGACGTATCGGAAGCCACTAGAATCCCTAACGTGGCAGCAGCGGCAGTACCACAGAGTCAGGCGCACAGAGCCGCAGCGAACACCTCAGGAACCGCAGATACAGCAGTGATACTCGCTGAGATTGCCAAGTTAAGCGTCAGAATGATGGACTTGGAACGGGCAAGGCCAAGAGGTCGCAGTTACGGAAGGAGAGGACGCGGAGGTCGTTCAGCGTCCAGACCAAGGAGTACGTCACGCCACCGGAACCAAGCCGAGAGGAGACCAGATTGGCTTTGTTACTACCATTTCCGATTCGGTCCTGCCGCCACCAAATGTCGCCAACCCTGCGCATGGGTACTCAACCAACAGGAAAACTAGCGGAGATAGTACAGAGTGCGACTAGGACGGAGATCTGTACTATCAAACCAAGCCGTCGTTTATGCGTAACAGACTTAAACACTGGACTGCATTTTTTAGTGGACACAGGTGCTGACATTTCCTTATTACCAGTGCAGAACAAACAACGTGCGGGTGAGTGCTCTGATCTAAAACTGTTTGCAGCAAATGGCTCAGAAATCAAAACATACGGTGTTAAAGTTTTAACGTTAGATTTAAGGTTACGTAGACCGTACAAATGGGAATTTGTTATAGCCGACGTTAAACAGCCAATACTGGGAGCCGATTTTTTGAGTCATCACAAGTTAGTAGTAAATTTAACTGATCGCAAATTGCATGATCTGGTGACTTTTCTTAATATAACCGCACCGACCGTACGTAGCAACCAACCAACTATTAATACTGTCAATGGTAACCACCCGTATCATGATTTGTTATTGCAGTTTCCTAGCATAACAAAGCCACCGACATACAAGGAAACACCCACACACAATGTGGTACACCATATCGAAACGACGGGTGCACCAACATTCGCGCGGGCTAGACCATTACCACCTGACAGGTATAAAAAAGTTAAGGAGGAATTTCGTCGTATGCAGGAATTAGGCATTTGTAGGCCTAGCAAAAGTCAATGGGCCAGTCCTTTAACGGTTGTAACAAAAAAGAACGGCGAAATTCGCCCTTGCGGTGATTATCGTGCCTTAAATGCACAAACTAAGCCTGATAGATACCCAATACCGAGATTACATGATTTTACGTTCATATTGGCAGGTAAAAAGATATTTTCCAAGTTAGACATAAATAGGGCGTATCATTGCATTCCAGTAGCTAAACAGGATGTTGAAAAAACCGCCATAATTACCCCTTTTGGGTTATTTGAATTTCCAGTAATGTCATTCGGGCTTCGGTGTGCTGCTCAAACGTTTCAGCGTTTTATGAACAGTTCAGTTCTGGAAGGTCTCGACTTCTTGTTCAATTACTTAGATGATGTTCTTATCGCGAGCGATAATGAGGCGCAGCATAGGGACCATCTTAGACTGGTTTTCGAGCGTTTCGACAAGTACGGCATAACGATCAATTTAGCCAAGTGTAGCTTTGGACAATCGAAGCTGGAGTTCCTAGGACATGAGGTAACTACCACGGGCATTAGGCCGTTAGAGGAGAAAGTGCAAGCCATAGTCGACTACCCAAAACCACAGAACGTAGAACAATTACGTAGATTTTTAGGAATGCTAAACTTTTATCGCTCTCACGTCCCTGGAGCAGCGAACATGCAGGCTAAACTCGACCGATATTTAGTTAACGCGAAAAAGCGAGACAAGACCCCTATAATTTGGACGAGCGAGACCGAAGAGGCGTTCGAGCAATGTAAAATGGGCCTTAAAAAAGCCGTTACGTTGTCCCACCCTCGGTCCGACGCAGTCTTAGCCTTAATGTCTGACGCGTCAACTACGTCAGTAGGATCAGCTTTGAATCAATTGATTGACGGTAAATGGGAACCCTTAGGTTTCTTTTCAAAAAAATTGACTAAAGCTCAAAAAAGTTATTCTGCATATGATCTCGAACTATCAGCTATTTACATGTCACTGAAACATTTTCGTAAATCATTCGAAGGTAGGCCGCTGATAATTTACACGGACCATAAACCCTTATGTAGAGCATTCGAAAATATAGGCAAGAATAATAACGAAACACCAAGACGAACAAGGCAACTGTTTAGATTAGATTAGATTATATTTATTTCTTGATGAAAATTACATGTTATTTTAACTTAAAAATAGCACCAATTCACAAAAAGATCGTCACAACATAATAATAAGAAAATAATTGATACAAACAATAATAATCATCAAATTAAAAAGTAAACCAATAATAATATGTCATAATAAAGCAATTAAATTAAAAATAAAATTACATTAGTAATGTCCAAAAAACAAATGTTTGTATATAGTACTAGGGCTTTCTAGTGAATATAATGTCAAACGTCATAAGTGCTAAAAACAATGTCAAAAATCAAAGATAATAATAATAATATAAAAAAAGCAATTTTATCAATGTCCATTAATATTTGTACATTTCAGTGTACTCTTTAACTGAGTACAGTGGTGTCCGACCAGACTTACGACAGACCAAGGACGCCAGTTTGAAAGTAACTTGTTCCGCGAGCTTATGAAACTGTTAGGCATAGATAGAATTAGGACCACACCGTTCCATCCCCAGAGCAATGCTAAGGTGGAAAGATTCCATCGCACCCTTAAAGCAGCCCTTATGGCTAGAATGGACAACGGCTCTTGGGAAAACGAATTGTCTACTGTGATGCTTGGCCTGCGTGCCGCAGGACGTAGCGATAACGGCGTAAGCGCCGCAGAAATGATGTTCGGACGGGCACTACGGTTGCCCGGAGACTTTTTCAGCACACAGTCAAACGAACCTAGCGATCCTTGTAGTTTAGTTGACAACATTCGCGATACAATAGCTCAATACAAACCGATAACTATTGGTTCTCGCAATAACCGTACTCTATTTGTTCACAAAGAGTTGCAAACTTGTGAATATGTTTTCGTACGAGACGATACCGTGAGGAAATCTTTACAACCACCGTATATGGGACCATTTAAAGTTTTAGAAAGAGACGATAAAGTATTTCTCATCCAATTTCAAAATAGGCAAGCTCGCATTTCAATTGATAGGTTGAAGCCAGCTCACGTTTGGAATGATGACGTCAACGATAGCGTGAACCTACGTAAGGTAAGCGACTCCACTACAACGCAGAGCGAAAGCGAAGCTAACTCGAAACCGCGGACCACTAAAAGTGGTAGGGTTATAAATAAACCTGTAAGGTTTTTAGTCGATGAATAAGAGAACGTGACATTCGGGTCCGCTACTGTGTTGAATTTAGCATCTCCTGGATGGAGCCTGGACCCCGGGAGCAGGAAGTTTTTTCCTGTTTTCCGAAAAGTAGCATCGGTAGTTTATCTCTCGAGAGGGAAGACTACGTTCAAACTCATTACACCGGTATAATCAGCTTCAAGTCGGACTCTGCAACATGATGTTCCGCACCCTAGTTAGGAAATCAGATACTTTAAGTTTTAAGTTGAACTTTACGTCAGTAACGGGACTTATATTACATACGAACGGTCAAAACAGACATTATCCGTCTTATTTATCATAGTAAGGCAATGATGTGATGTTGTTTTATAGCAAAGCATAGCGGTTACAGTACTGGCTGGGTAGCGTTAGTCATGATGTCGTAAGTGTTTACGTTATGTATAACAGCATAAAATGCTGAAGAGATTGTATTGTGAAAGTATGAACTTTGATCACAGAATTATTTTTGTACTAATTTAAATGAATTTTGCAATGTATGTGTTACTAATATATTGTCTTATAAATATGTATTTGTGTCAACTATAAGCAATTGTCGTAAAATATTGGTACTAACAACACACAACGTGTGTCATATATTTATCGTGTAATAAAAGTAAATTTTGAATATAATTAAAATGGGCTATGCACAGAGCAAAGAGGATGGTTCACATAACAGTATTGCAATTGCTGAAGTCCATAGTGTTACTGGACAAGTAGACACGAAATTGAATTATTTTGGAATAATCCTCATAATTATCTCAGTAACATTGGCACTGTTTCTCTTGTATTTCATACAGTCCAAATGCAGACAATGTATAAGAAGTTGGTTACTAAAAGCAGTAGCTAGAGTTCAGCCAACAGCAGTCGTAGTGCACAGGGAACCAGCCCAACCCCAACCGAAACAACAACCTGTGATTTACTAAGTGAAGTGTTATAAATAAAACAAATAATTCAGTGCTATCAAATGATCAAGTGTATTCAGTATATAAATGAACATGTTTGTAAAAAAAAAAAAAAATCAAACATTTTTGTAATAAACTTAGTTCTAATATCTAATTATAGTTGTGTAACGTAATCATATAATACAACCTCCATTGTGTAACATTGTACTCATATCGCACAGCTGCGCGTCACGCTATGTCAGCGAAACGCGCACCTGTCCGATAGCTGAATAGCCACAACATACGAAACATACAGGGTGTAACAAATATCAGATACTATTCAATTGTATGTAATTTTTTATGTAATTTTTTTTTTTTCTTCCCTAAGGGGGAAGTAATGTAGGAACAGTATAGCTATGTCAGCTCATATTCAAGTACGTGCGCACCGCGATATGAGCTGACTAGCCAAAAGCAATATCCTTTCAATGTGAGAACGAGACGCCAGTCTCACTCCGACCATTGTAACGTTAACTGGTTATTTTAATATACGGAGTTAATTATAAAGTGCTTATTATTCCACACCAATATATCACCTCTTATAATATAGAAGTGCGGACAAATAACTTCTAAAGTTATTTTGTTACAACTTGCAACAACATTTAGCGTTTATTTTGTTATGAGAGAGGAGCCATAGCGTAAAGTATGCCTCCTTTGCTCATTTTTTTAGTACTTACCTGAATTTTTTTAGTTTTGTTTCACTTTGTTTCGTGTTGTTGATCAACATAGAAATTGTTGCCTTTTTATTTAGATTTTCGTTGAATTTCATTTCGGTTGCAACAATAAATGTTTCCTTGCATATTTTAAAGTATTTTAGTCTATTTTCGGAACGAAGTGCTACGATATTTAATTTTTTTTGCTCATTTAGCACCGTAGCACGGTAGTTTTTCAAACTTATTTTGGTTGACGTTGACACTTGACAGACAAGTTTTTTTAGGGTGCGTTCGGAAACGCGCATATATTTTGGTTGCGACTCAGATTGTGCAACAAATTGTAACAATTTTATTGGTAATTGTACAATTCTTTTCGGTTTTTTTAGTATTGTAATTACTTAAATTCAATACAGTAATAAGGTTTTTTTGGCACTCAACCCTGGGTATTTCAAAACATTTTTTGAATTATTTTTGTAACTTAAACTCGTTTAAGAAAAATATTCGTTCGGTTTTAGTTTTGGTTGGCAATTTTAAATTGTTTCTTTTTTGGTTATTTCGGTTTTTGTTATGGCATGTTTTGGTTGTGAACATAAGTTTTTGGTAGGTTTTTTTAATGAGGTTAAGCCCTCCCCTACTCAATTACGTTTCGTTTCGCGGTTGTTCGTGAAGAGTGTTGGATATTAATGGTAAAATATCCAATCACGACTCATGTTCGGAAAGTGGTGGACAGAATGTGACTGCTTCCACTACGATTTTTTTTGGTATGAGAGAGGCATGGAAGGTATGAATGCGTGAGGTATGGTAAACACGGAAGATATGATGTATGGATACTTTATATGCGTGATGTATGTTAGGGGCGACACAACCTGGCTCACTTTTAGGTTTGAGCGGTCCTTAACATGGCCAAATTGGGTGTTCTGTAGTAGGTGGGTATCGGGTGCTTACCACATCCGAGCACGGTTTTGTGCATTTTTGCGTTTTGTGGCTACGCAGTTTGGTCGGTTTGGTGTGGAGAGCCAGCAGTTACCCATTTTCAGTTGCTGTTTTTTTGTTTCGGGCTCTCATTTTTTTGGGCCATATCGACCGCGGTACACCGATTTGGTGGTACCTTTTTGTGATTATCGTGCTGGCGGGTCCAACGGCCATTTTTCGGCGTTGGAACGACACACGGAGTTTGTTGCCACGTCTTTACCCGACTTCGTAGGAAGAAGGGTAATGTTTTATTTAGCCTACTACAGACATGCAATTGTTTTGTGTTTTTTTTTTGAGTTTAGCTACAGCCAATTGGTTGTATTGGTTTTGATTTATTTTTTTGCCAGGGTTAGGTGAGAACCACACCTGCGAGGGGTTGAGTGCAACTTTGATTTTTTTATAGATTTTGGGGTCTCGTCGTCAACGTATTAGATTTTGGGGTCTCGTCGTCAACGTATTTGGTTTTTTTGGTATTTTGAGGGAGAGTTGGCACAGATTGGTGTGTCCAATTCAACCATACATAGTTTTTTTTGGTTTGGTTTTTTTTTTAGTTTGTTCACCTGAAGGGTTGAGACAAGTAGGTGTCGTCAACCTGTAGGGCTGTAACAATGATTTTGGTTTGGTTTTGGAAGTTATAGTCGGAAGCCTATAACTTTGGTTTCGCCCGGTCTAGCTGAGTTTTTTTCTTGGAATGCTGAACATCGGTCCTGGCGGTTGGTTTTTTGGCTTTCTCAGCACAACAAGCTTTATTGCAAGTTGCACTGAGAAGGCCAACGGTTGGTTTACTGTTTTGGAAATTAGCGGAGGTTTTTTTCTATATGCAGCGCAGTTGGCCGCATAGTTTTTTTCACCCTCCGAGGGTTGACGCGGGTTCGAGATTTTTTTTTAATATTTTTTTTTGTGGTCAAACAGTAGTTTGCTTGTTTTTAAATACCTTTTGGTATAATTTTGTAGATATTGGGGGATTTTTTTTTGAGATTTTACAGTCTCGAACTTGCGTCAGGTTTTTTTGATTCTGATATTTTTTTGGTAGGTTTAGTTTTCTTGCCTTCAGATTTTGTTTTTTTTTATGAAAGTCGCTGAGGACAGCGAGCGGTTCACCTACGTTGAACCTTAAATCGGGAAGGGGGGTATTGTAACGTAGCAGATTTTTTGATAGTCGTAATTAAATATTTTGGATAGATTTAATTTTTGAATGAAACACTTCCTTCTCGTTCATTGCATTATCTGTTGCACTTCAAATGCACATATTTATGTTTATCTGTTGTAGGGTTGCCATACAACAAGTATTATTCGAAATTGTAGGTATTTTGGCTGTCATTCCAGGAAAACTTTGTATAGTTTTGATATACTTTAAGTATTGATTTTTGGAAAATATAATATTTTAGAGACATGATAACAAATGTTATCATAGGTTTTTTAAGGCTGTTCTGGAATGATATTTGTTAGGTTTTGTTTACTTCAAGGTCTGATACAGAAACTGGAGTAATTTTCATTTAATGAATTAGAGTATTTTATTGTTTATTCGTTTGCCACCCGGCTTTTGTTTTGGGTCCTTTAAATTCGAGATCATTCAGTGCGCCGTTCTTTCTGTGACGAGATCCTCTTGTATAGTGATCGGACGGCCGTATAAGGGCCTGGAGCCCGGCATGCCACGTGCTGCCGTGGCGTTCCATATTTTGTGTGGTGCGTTCTGTCAGTCTGAGTAAGTAGATTTCTTTGTGAGCTTTTGATATTTCCATGGCGTGAAACGTGGAGAGATTCTTAACCATAAATTGGTTTATTTCCAGCTGGCAGAAACATGCTAAGGGTGGGAGTGCTCCTTGGAGATCCTCGGTCTGCAGTCTGCAGGTCTCCGGTGAGCTCGCTTACATTTTTTTGTTTAGTCTATCACAGTGTGTGAGGGCACTCGACTAATGTGACCAATTTATTTGTTTCATAGGAGTCGGGAAGAAGTAAAGAATTAGAGAATTGCAGAAGTAGATAATTAAACAAGAACCTTTACAATTTCGATGTGCAAGGAAACTTTCTTTGGCGTTACTGGCGCAAGGTGCCTTTGGACCTTGTTTTCGTATGGAAGGGTCAGCCCTGTCCACGTGGCGAGGGGGCGTCAGCACCGGAGTCCGGGGAGCAGCCGGCTCATCCCTGACAAGGTGTGTCTCCTGCCCGTTTCCTGCCGGTAGTGATGTGTAATTCAGGTTTTAATTTCTGTGTAAAGTAATTTCTGATTTCATTTATTTTGAGAATTCTGGTGCATAACTTTAGGTAAATTCATATTTAGTTTTTGTAGAATAAATGGTTGTAAGAAACCTTTTCCTGGACCCTCTTAAAGCGGCCCAGCTTTACCACTGAGCGTAGTTCTTATTTCATATGTGGTGTCAAATTTAGTATTTTGGAAACATTAACTTAAACCTACCTGTAAGGCAAGATTTTGGTATAATAAATATATAAAATGTGATATTGTTTAATTTGTTTCTCCTCTAGCTTTCCTCCAGCAAGTATAGAGACACCATTTAGCTTTTGTTTTATTATAAATTTTGTGCTAACGTGGGTGTATTTACTTTGAACTAGCCGGAGCTTTCCATTCCATTTAATTTACCCCCCACCAAATACACCTCCGTTACACTGGCGCCCTGGGAATTTTGATTTTTTAGTAATGACTTGCTGAAGGATAAGCCTAGATTTTGTTATGCACCAGAAATTACTTTAATTTTTTTTGTCTCACCTTTTGTGAAACTTTTAGTAACTATTTTGAAGTTAAATGTTTGTTGCATTGTATTTTTTGGTATTAGCATACATTTTGTGTTTTTATTTTATGTTCATTTGACATATAATTTTTAGAAAAAGAGTTACATTTTGTGTGATACATTTTGAGGTTAACAAATTTTGCTGACTTAACTAATATCAAAGCACATGTTTGTTTTGAATAATTTCAATTGGATACTATTTTGGACTTATTTAGTCTGGTTTTTCGTATGCTTTAGCATTTTAGTATTTCTTTTTGGAAAAATAGTGTGTAGTCAACATTTCAATTAGAAAATAGTTTATGAAATTGATATTTGTTTGAATTTTGTTCGGTAACTTTTTAGTTTTATAATTTTGACCAACTGCTTATTGGAACTGCAATTTTAGTAATGATTTTTTTTTTAGTATTTGTTACTTTTGACTATTTTACACTGCAATGAAATTGTTTTGATGGATTAAGCTAGTAAACATGATAGTTTATTACGGATTAAGTTTTATTAAGGAAAACAACTGTATTTGTTAGTATACTTTTAAATTTTTCACTTTCAAACACCAGAATTTTCAACACAGTATATTTTATTAGAGAACACAGCACTTAATTTCACAGCTAATTAGTTAATAAAGTTTATAGTAAATCACTGTTCTTCATAGGTTGTGATGTGGTGAAAGCGACACCACTATTTTGTTTTTCAGAATTCTTCGGGATAGCTGGCAGCAGTGTCCGGCAAGCTTCTTTTATGATGTCATTTAAATTTAGAAATGAAGATATTCTTCTCCAGCGTGTTTGCGCTGTTAGTTCCGATGACAGTTTACAGGATAAATTTTCAATTTTACACACTTCCTGTGATCCGGTGTCCAGTAGTGGGCATGGCTGGATCCTTTTGTTGGTTTTGTTTCGTGGTTTATGTATCCAAATTCAGCATTTAGTAGAAATCTGTAACAATTTCATTTTAATTTAGAAGTATGCAATACAGGTTAGTTTGGTTATGTAGGAACAGTATAGCTATGTCAGCTCATATTCAAGTACGTGCGCACCGCGATATGAGCTGACTAGCCAAAAGCAATATCCTTTCAATGTGAGAACGAGACGCCAGTCTCACTCCGACCATTGTAACGTTAACTGGTTATTTTAATATACGGAGTTAATTATAAAGTGCTTATTATTCCACACCAATATATCACCTCTTATAATATAGAAGTGCGGACAAATAACTTCTAAAGTGGTGACCTCCCGACGTGAATCAGTGGACGATCAGTGAATAATAAAAACAGTTAAAGTGATTAAAAATGAGTCCGGATCCCAATAAATTAACTTCGGGCAGTGAGACTCAACCGGGCGCGGACAATGTACCAGCAGCAGAAACGACCGATGTGGTAGCCATTTCAGTGTCGAGCCGGATACCAGATTTCTGGGTGGACCAGCCCAGAGTTTGGTTCATCCGGACGGAAGCAGTATTAACACCACAGCGGATAGGGGACGACGCCAAATTCGACATGGTGGTGTCAAAGCTACCAAAGGATGTAATACTGCGGCTGGCAGATTTTCTAACTAACCCGCCCGCCACCAACCGATATCAGGAGCTTAAGGCGAAGCTCTTGAAGATGTTGGAAGATTCCAAAAACAGGCAAGTAGAGAAGGTCCTCGGGGAAATGGACCTGGGCGATCAAAAACCATCCCAGCTATTGGCCAAGATGCGCAACCTGGCTAAGGACAGCTTCCCCGATGCCACACTGAGAATAATGTGGCAGAATCACCTACCTACGGCAGTGCGCGCAGTTTTGGTAGCATCCAGGGAGAGCGATCTTGACACACTGGCCAACATCGCCGATGACGTATCGGAAGCCACTAGAATCCCTAACGTGGCAGCAGCGGCAGTACCACAGAGTCAGGCGCACAGAGCCGCAGCGAACACCTCAGGAACCGCAGATACAGCAGTGATACTCGCTGAGATTGCCAAGTTAAGCGTCAGAATGATGGACTTGGAACGGGCAAGGCCAAGAGGTCGCAGTTACGGAAGGAGAGGACGCGGAGGTCGTTCAGCGTCCAGACCAAGGAGTACGTCACGCCACCGGAACCAAGCCGAGAGGAGACCAGATTGGCTTTGTTACTACCATTTCCGATTCGGTCCTGCCGCCACCAAATGTCGCCAACCCTGCGCATGGGTACTCAACCAACAGGAAAACTAGCGGAGATAGTACAGAGTGCGACTAGGACGGAGATCTGTACTATCAAACCAAGCCGTCGTTTATGCGTAACAGACTTAAACACTGGACTGCATTTTTTAGTGGACACAGGTGCTGACATTTCCTTATTACCAGTGCAGAACAAACAACGTGCGGGTGAGTGCTCTGATCTAAAACTGTTTGCAGCAAATGGCTCAGAAATCAAAACATACGGTGTTAAAGTTTTAACGTTAGATTTAAGGTTACG
Organism: Leguminivora glycinivorella; assembly: GCF_023078275.1. Taxonomy (NCBI): domain Eukaryota; kingdom Metazoa; phylum Arthropoda; class Insecta; order Lepidoptera; family Tortricidae; genus Leguminivora; species Leguminivora glycinivorella. The sequence goes on from NC_062973.1 coordinate 151,657, forward strand.
TAGACCGTACAAATGGGAATTTGTTATAGCCGACGTTAAACAGCCAATACTGGGAGCCGATTTTTTGAGTCATCACAAGTTAGTAGTAAATTTAACTGATCGCAAATTGCATGATCTGGTGACTTTTCTTAATATAACCGCACCGACCGTACGTAGCAACCAACCAACTATTAATACTGTCAATGGTAACCCGTATCATGATTTGTTATTGCAGTTTCCTAGCATAACAAAGCCACCGACATACAAGGAAACACCCACACACAATGTGGTACACCATATCGAAACGACGGGTGCACCAACATTCGCGCGGGCTAGACCATTACCACCTGACAGGTATAAAAAAGTTAAGGAGGAATTTCGTCGTATGCAGGAATTAGGCATTTGTAGGCCTAGCAAAAGTCAATGGGCCAGTCCTTTAACGGTTGTAACAAAAAAGAACGGCGAAATTCGCCCTTGCGGTGATTATCGTGCCTTAAATGCACAAACTAAGCCTGATAGATACCCAATACCGAGATTACATGATTTTACGTTCATATTGGCAGGTAAAAAGATATTTTCCAAGTTAGACATAAATAGGGCGTATCATTGCATTCCAGTAGCTAAACAGGATGTTGAAAAAACCGCCATAATTACCCCTTTTGGGTTATTTGAATTTCCAGTAATGTCATTCGGGCTTCGGTGTGCTGCTCAAACGTTTCAGCGTTTTATGAACAGTTCAGTTCTGGAAGGTCTCGACTTCTTGTTCAATTACTTAGATGATGTTCTTATCGCGAGCGATAATGAGGCGCAGCATAGGGACCATCTTAGACTGGTTTTCGAGCGTTTCGACAAGTACGGCATAACGATCAATTTAGCCAAGTGTAGCTTTGGACAATCGAAGCTGGAGTTCCTAGGACATGAGGTAACTACCACGGGCATTAGGCCGTTAGAGGAGAAAGTGCAAGCCATAGTCGACTACCCAAAACCACAGAACGTAGAACAATTACGTAGATTTTTAGGAATGCTAAACTTTTATCGCTCTCACGTCCCTGGAGCAGCGAACATGCAGGCTAAACTCGACCGATATTTAGTTAACGCGAAAAAGCGAGACAAGACCCCTATAATTTGGACGAGCGAGACCGAAGAGGCGTTCGAGCAATGTAAAATGGGCCTTAAAAAAGCCGTTACGTTGTCCCACCCTCGGTCCGACGCAGTCTTAGCCTTAATGTCTGACGCGTCAACTACGTCAGTAGGATCAGCTTTGAATCAATTGATTGACGGTAAATGGGAACCCTTAGGTTTCTTTTCAAAAAAATTGACTAAAGCTCAAAAAAGTTATTCTGCATATGATCTCGAACTATCAGCTATTTACATGTCACTGAAACATTTTCGTAAATCATTCGAAGGTAGGCCGCTGATAATTTACACGGACCATAAACCCTTATGTAGAGCATTCGAAAATATAGGCAAGAATAATAACGAAACACCAAGACGAACAAGGCAACTGTTGTTCATTAGCGAATTCAGCACTGACATCCGGCACATAAGTGGGAAAGAGAACGTTGTTGCTGACACACTCTCTCGCATAGAGACCATTGTTTGCCCCACATCACTTGACTACGCAGAACTCGCCGACGAGCAAGCAAAAGATGAATGGTTAAAAAACATGACGCAATCGGATCAGCACGACGGAAATAGCAATATAAAATTAAAACTAATAGCGATACCTACATGTAGTAAATCTGTCTATTGTGAAATTTCTTTAGAAGAAGCAAGACCGTATTTACCACAAAAGTTTAGACGTACAGCATTCGAAAGTGTGCACAACTTAAGTCATCCTGGAACGCGTGTTACTCGTAAGCTAGTTACAAAGAAATTCTTTTGGCCTAGCATGAACAAAGACGTAGTTAATTGGGCAAGATGTTGCATCGCTTGTCAGAAATCAAAAATTAATCGTCACACGATGTCTAAATTAGGAACGTTTGAAGATGCCGACCGTATGACACATATCCATGTAGACCTAGTCGGACCCCTTCCGACATCTCCACATGGAAACCGTTACCTAGTTACAATAATAGATAGGCGTACATGTTGGCCGGAAGCATTTCCCATACAGGATATGACAGCAGAGGTTGTAGCCAAAACTATATTCGACGGTTGGATCGCACGTTACGGTTGTCCGACCAGACTTACGACAGACCAAGGACGCCAGTTTGAAAGTAACTTGTTCCGCGAGCTTATGAAACTGTTAGGCATAGATAGAATTAGGACCACACCGTTCCATCCCCAGAGCAATGCTAAGGTGGAAAGATTCCATCGCACCCTTAAAGCAGCCCTTATGGCTAGAATGGACAACGGCTCTTGGGAAAACGAATTGTCTACTGTGATGCTTGGCCTGCGTGCCGCAGGACGTAGCGATAACGGCGTAAGCGCCGCAGAAATGATGTTCGGACGGGCACTACGGTTGCCCGGAGACTTTTTCAGCACACAGTCAAACGAACCTAGCGATCCTTGTAGTTTAGTTGACAACATTCGCGATACAATAGCTCAATACAAACCGATAACTATTGGTTCTCGCAATAACCGTACTCTATTTGTTCACAAAGAGTTGCAAACTTGTGAATATGTTTTCGTACGAGACGATACCGTGAGGAAATCTTTACAACCACCGTATATGGGACCATTTAAAGTTTTAGAAAGAGACGATAAAGTATTTCTCATCCAATTTCAAAATAGGCAAGCTCGCATTTCAATTGATAGGTTGAAGCCAGCTCACGTTTGGAATGATGACGTCAACGATAGCGTGAACCTACGTAAGGTAAGCGACTCCACTACAACGCAGAGCGAAAGCGAAGCTAACTCGAAACCGCGGACCACTAAAAGTGGTAGGGTTATAAATAAACCTGTAAGGTTTTTAGTCGATGAATAAGAGAACGTGACATTCGGGTCCGCTACTGTGTTGAATTTAGCATCTCCTGGATGGAGCCTGGACCCCGGGAGCAGGAAGTTTTTTCCTGTTTTCCGAAAAGTAGCATCGGTAGTTTATCTCTCGAGAGGGAAGACTACGTTCAAACTCATTACACCGGTATAATCAGCTTCAAGTCGGACTCTGCAACATGATGTTCCGCACCCTAGTTAGGAAATCAGATACTTTAAGTTTTAAGTTGAACTTTACGTCAGTAACGGGACTTATATTACATACGAACGGTCAAAACAGACATTATCCGTCTTATTTATCATAGTAAGGCAATGATGTGATGTTGTTTTATAGCAAAGCATAGCGGTTACAGTACTGGCTGGGTAGCGTTAGTCATGATGTCGTAAGTGTTTACGTTATGTATAACAGCATAAAATGCTGAAGAGATTGTATTGTGAAAGTATGAACTTTGATCACAGAATTATTTTTGTACTAATTTAAATGAATTTTGCAATGTATGTGTTACTAATATATTGTCTTATAAATATGTATTTGTGTCAACTATAAGCAATTGTCGTAAAATATTGGTACTAACAACACACAACGTGTGTCATATATTTATCGTGTAATAAAAGTAAATTTTGAATATAATTAAAATGGGCTATGCACAGAGCAAAGAGGATGGTTCACATAACAGTATTGCAATTGCTGAAGTCCATAGTGTTACTGGACAAGTAGACACGAAATTGAATTATTTTGGAATAATCCTCATAATTATCTCAGTAACATTGGCACTGTTTCTCTTGTATTTCATACAGTCCAAATGCAGACAATGTATAAGAAGTTGGTTACTAAAAGCAGTAGCTAGAGTTCAGCCAACAGCAGTCGTAGTGCACAGGGAACCAGCCCAACCCCAACCGAAACAACAACCTGTGATTTACTAAGTGAAGTGTTATAAATAAAACAAATAATTCAGTGCTATCAAATGATCAAGTGTATTCAGTATATAAATGAACATGTTTGTAAAAAAAAAAAAAATCAAACATTTTTGTAATAAACTTAGTTCTAATATCTAATTATAGTTGTGTAACGTAATCATATAATACAACCTCCATTGTGTAACATTGTACTCATATCGCACAGCTGCGCGTCACGCTATGTCAGCGAAACGCGCACCTGTCCGATAGCGGAATAGCCACAACATACGAAACATACAGGGTGTAACAAATATCAGATACTATTCAATTGTATGTAATTTTTTATGTAATTTTTTTTTCTTCCCTAAGGGGGAAGTAATGTAGGAACAGTATAGCTATGTCAGCTCATATTCAAGTACGTGCGCACCGCGATATGAGCTGACTAGCCAAAAGCAATATCCTTTCAATGTGAGAACGAGACGCCAGTCTCACTCCGACCATTGTAACGTTAACTGGTTATTTTAATATACGGAGTTAATTATAAAGTGCTTATTATTCCACACCAATATATCACCTCTTATAATATAGAAGTGCGGACAAATAACTTCTAAAGTTATTTTGTTACAACTTGCAACAACATTTAGCGTTTATTTTGTTATGAGAGAGGAGCCATAGCGTAAAGTATGCCTCCTTTGCTCATTTTTTTTAGTACTTACCTGAATTTTTTTAGTTTTGTTTCACTTTGTTTCGTGTTGTTGATCAACATAGAAATTGTTGCCTTTTTATTTAGATTTTCGTTGAATTTCATTTCGGTTGCAACAATAAATGTTTCCTTGCATATTTTAAAGTATTTTAGTCTATTTTCGGAACGAAGTGCTACGATATTTAATTTTTTTTTGCTCATTTAGCACCGTAGCACGGTAGTTTTTCAAACTTATTTTGGTTGACGTTGACACTTGACAGACAAGTTTTTTTAGGGTGCGTTCGGAAACGCGCATATATTTTGGTTGCGACTCAGATTGTGCAACAAATTGTAACAATTTTATTGGTAATTGTACAATTCTTTTCGGTTTTTTTAGTATTGTAATTACTTAAATTCAATACAGTAATAAGGTTTTTTTTGGCACTCAACCCTGGGTATTTCAAAACATTTTTTGAATTATTTTTGTAACTTAAACTCGTTTAAGAAAAATATTCGTTCGGTTTTAGTTTTGGTTGGCAATTTTAAATTGTTTCTTTTTTGGTTATTTCGGTTTTTGTTATGGCATGTTTTGGTTGTGAACATAAGTTTTTGGTAGGTTTTTTTTAATGAGGTTAAGCCCTCCCCTACTCAATTACGTTTCGTTTCGCGGTTGTTCGTGAAGAGTGTTGGATATTAATGGTAAAATATCCAATCACGACTCATGTTCGGAAAGTGGTGGACAGAATGTGACTGCTTCCACTACGATTTTTTTGTTATGAGAGAGGCATGGAAGGTATGAATGCGTGAGGTATGGTAAACACGGAAGATATGATGTATGGATACTTTATATGCGTGATGTATGTTAGGGGCGACACAACCTGGCTCACTTTTAGGTTTGAGCGGTCCTTAACATGGCCAAATTGGGTGTTCTGTAGTAGGTGGGTATCGGGTGCTTACCACATCCGAGCACGGTTTTGTGCATTTTTGCGTTTTGTGGCTACGCAGTTTGGTCGGTTTGGTGTGGAGAGCCAGCAGTTACCCATTTTCAGTTGCTGTTTTTTTGTTTCGGGCTCTCATTTTTTTGGGCCATATCGACCGCGGTACACCGATTTGGTGGTACCTTTTTGTGATTATCGTGCTGGCGGGTCCAACGGCCATTTTTCGGCGTTGGAACGACACACGGAGTTTGTTGCCACGTCTTTACCCGACTTCGTAGGAAGAAGGGTAATGTTTTGTTTAGCCTACTACAGACATGCAATTGTTTTGTGTTTTTTTTTTGAGTTTAGCTACAGCCAATTGGTTGTATTGGTTTTGATTTATTTTTTTGCCAGGGTTAGGTGAGAACCACACCTGCGAGGGGTTGAGTGCAACTTTGATTTTTTTATAGATTTTGGGGTCTCGTCGTCAACGTATTAGATTTTGGGGTCTCGTCGTCAACGTATTTAGTTTTTTTGGTATTTTGAGGGAGAGTTGGCACAGATTGGTGTGTCCAATTCAACCATACATAGTTTTTTTTGGTTTGGTTTTTTTTTTAGTTTGTTCACCTGAAGGGTTGAGACAAGTAGGTGTCGTCAACCTGTAGGGCTGTAACAATGATTTTGGTTTGGTTTTGGAAGTTATAGTCGGAAGCCTATAACTTTGGTTTCGCCCGGTCTAGCTGAGTTTTTTTCTTGGAATGCTGAACATCGGTCCTGGCGGTTGGTTTTTTGGCTTTCTCAGCACAACAAGCTTGCAAGTTGCACTGAGAAGGCCAACGGTTGGTTTACTGTTTTGGAAATTAGCGGAGGTTTTTTTCTATATGCAGCGCAGTTGGCCGCATAGTTTTTTTCACCCTCCGAGGGTTGACGCGGGTTCGAGATTTTTTTTTAATATTTTTTTTTGTGGTCAAACAGTAGTTTGCTTGTTTTTAAATACCTTTTGGTATAATTTTGTAGATATTGGGGGATTTTTTTTTGAGATTTTACAGTCTCGAACTTGCGTCAGGTTTTTTTGATTCTGATATTTTTTTGGTAGGTTTAGTTTTCTTGCCTTCAGATTTTGTTTTTTTTTATGAAAGTCGCTGAGGACAGCGAGCGGTTCACCTACGTTGAACCTTAAATCGGGAAGGGGGGTATTGTAACGTAGCAGATTTTTTGATAGTCGTAATTAAATATTTTGGATAGATTTAATTTTTGAATGAAACACTTCCTTCTCGTTCATTGCATTATCTGTTGCACTTCAAATGCACATATTTATGTTTATCTGTTGTAGGGTTGCCATACAACAAGTATTATTCGAAATTGTAGGTATTTTGGCTGTCATTCCAGGAAAACTTTGTATAGTTTTGATATACTTTAAGTATTGATTTTTGGAAAATATAATATTTTAGAGACATGATAACAAATGTTATCATAGGTTTTTTAAGGCTGTTCTGGAATGATATTTGTTAGGTTTTGTTTACTTCAAGGTCTGATACAGAAACTGGAGTAATTTTCATTTAATGAATTAGAGTATTTTATTGTTTATTCGTTTGCCACCCGGCTTTTGTTTTGGGTCCTTTAAATTCGAGATCATTCAGTGCGCCGTTCTTTCTGTGACGAGATCCTCTTGTATAGTGATCGGACGGCCGTATAAGGGCCTGGAGCCCGGCATGCCACGTGCTGCCGTGGCGTTCCATATTTTGTGTGGTGCGTTCTGTCAGTCTGAGTAAGTAGATTTCTTTGTGAGCTTTTGATATTTCCATGGCGTGAAACGTGGAGAGATTCTTAACCATAAATTGGTTTATTTCCAGCTGGCAGAAACATGCTAAGGGTGGGAGTGCTCCTTGGAGATCCTCGGTCTGCAGTCTGCAGGTCTCCGGTGAGCTCGCTTACATTTTTTTGTTTAGTCTATCACAGTGTGTGAGGGCACTCGACTAATGTGACCAATTTATTTGTTTCATAGGAGTCGGGAAGAAGTAAAGAATTAGAGAATTGCAGAAGTAGATAATTAAACAAGAACCTTTACAATTTCGATGTGCAAGGAAACTTTCTTTGGCGTTACTGGCGCAAGGTGCCTTTGGACCTTGTTTTCGTATGGAAGGGTCAGCCCTGTCCACGTGGCGAGGGGGCGTCAGCACCGGAGTCCGGGGAGCAGCCGGCTCATCCCTGACAAGGTGTGTCTCCTGCCCGTTTCCTGCCGGTAGTGATGTGTAATTCAGGTTTTAATTTCTGTGTAAAGTAATTTCTGATTTCATTTATTTTGAGAATTCTGGTGCATAACTTTAGGTAAATTCATATTTAGTTTTTGTAGAATAAATGGTTGTAAGAAACCTTTTCCTGGACCCTCTTAAAGCGGCCCAGCTTTACCACTGAGCGTAGTTCTTATTTCATATATGGTGTCAAATTTAGTATTTTGGAAACATTAACTTAAACCTATCTGTAAGGCAAGATTTTGGTATAATAAATATATAAAATGTGATATTGTTTAATTTGTTTCTCCTCTAGCTTTCCTCCAGCAAGTATAGAGACACCATTTAGCTTTTGTTTTATTATAAATTTTGTGCTAACGTGGGTGTATTTACTTTGAACTAGCCGGAGCTTTCCATTCCATTTAATTTACCCCCCACCAAATACACCTCCGTTACAGTGCATGATGAAGTAAGTAAAGTGACATTTGCCTAAAATAATACGATGCTTTCGTTCTTCATCTAACTCGGAGTGGCACAATCCACCGCCCACCCTGAGGATCTCGGTTGCGTCAAGGTAAGGGTTTAAAGTTCCTAACTTGTTCTTAGTGCTCACTCTTTTTCTTGCCTTTTCTGTGTTTGTGTTTTTCTCTTTCAGGTACGTCAAGAATCTTCTGGTGTATACTATGGACTTCAGCAAGTCAGGTAAAGTATCATGTTCATCAAACTTCTCAGGTAAGGCTTCTATATTTTCATATATATTTAGATTAACTTGCATTGTAACCTCTCTCATTTCCAGGACTGTCTCTTCTATTGTTCGATGTTCTAACTGTGTATTCTTATGTTTCAGCCACTGCGGCCCTTGACAACAGAAGGAGCAGCTCTTCAGTTCACTTAGCGGTATCCCTCTGGATACAATATCAGGAAGGTTCTCCGTAGTGCACGCGTGATACCATTGGTTTGAGGTTATTCCTTGTATAGCTATAACTCTATTTCGTTTGAATGGTTGCCATCTTGCAGGATCTTCATACAGCCAGGACAACACAAGTATAGCGTCCATCCACGCGTGCATCTTACTGGTAGGTAAGCAGGTTGCTTCGCTTATTTGTTCCAGCCATTTCATGACAAGGTTTCGCATGTCGTCCTGTAGATGTGGGCCAACTAAGAGCCCGTTGTTCAAGGATACAACATTAGAGCCCTTAGAAGCATTGAAAGCGTTTCTCGTTTTTCTAGTTTCCTTTTCTTCTTTTATTACCTCGTGAAATGGTAAGTATACTGCCTCTTTGTTAACTTTTTCTTCTTCTTCAATGTAGTTTAGTTTCGGATATTCTTCTATAGCCTTAACATTTGCATTTTTTAGATTAGCATCTCTTTTGAATCTTCTTTCATGTTGTTTCAGTCTCAGCCTAGCGATGTCTCTTGTTTGTCTCTTTGGAGATAGTAGTTCTTCATTTTTGAATAGTGACGAGCCTATGTGTCTTCCTTCTTCGTCTCTTGTATGCGTCTCCTTGTAAATCGTTTCATCCTTTTCTTCTTCGCTTGTGAGACTCTTCTTTGTATCTGTAGTATCTATCTCCCAAAATGCCTTTACCATGTCATCCACGTTGACGTGATGATGCATCACAACTATGTTTTCTTGTAAAGTGTCTGCTGTATCTTCTACATCTCCGAATATTATCCAACCTAGGCTTGTTTCTTGGGCGCATGGAGTGCCAGGTGGACCCTTTTTGACTCTTCCTTCTAGTATTTGTGCATACACTTTTACACCAAGTAACATGTCTACTCGCCCTGGCTGATGGAACTTAGGATCAGCCAGAGTGAGCCCTTGTAAGTGTGACCAGACTTGTGGGTCATACTTAATCTTCCTTGATGGTAGTTGTGATGTTAGCTTCGAGGGCATTATATAAGCTTTGACATCTAGCTGAAAACTGTCATCTTGATTTGACAATACTTGTACATGTGTTACGCTGTTGATCTTCACTTGGAGGTCGCCGACCCCAGTGACAATTCCTTTGACAGGTGACCTCTTGACTCGCAGCGCTTGTGCTACGCGTTCGCTTAAAAAGCTTGATTCAGACCCCGGATCGATTAAGCAGCGAAGTGGAGTCACGTGACCTTCATCACAGTATAATAAAGAGTACTATCGTACAGTATGGCCACTTCCGCTCCCCGCTGAAAGCGCCGCCCACCCCCTCTCGGTTACCTCGCAGTTACCGCCTGTCAAAAACGCGACCAGTCGATCTGTCATATTTCACTCATACAAGCATAGTACGCTTTCACCTACTCGAGCTTAGAATGTGTGCTAGGAACGCGCCCCTTTCATATATTTGATCGCCAGTGTCCGAGGTGTGCCTTCATCATCCTTTATTGATATCATTGCCGTCGCTAGCAGGCCTTTAGATTTATTGCAGGTAAAGTTACATGAAATTTCTACCTCTTCCACTTCTTCATTATTCTGCGGGTCTTCTTCTTCGTGTGTCAGGTGACTGTGGTGAGCTTGGGTTTTGACTGACTCCGTATTCTGCGCTTGGTGTATCATGGTGTGATGTCTCTTTTTGCATATACGACATGTGAAGGAAAGACGACATCGTGATGCAGAATGTCCTGGTAGGAGACAGTTGAAACATAAGTTTGTTTTCTTCACATAGTCTATTCTCTCCACAGGTGACATTTTTGTAAAATCTTCACAGTGACATAAGGTGTGTTCACCCCTACATAAAACACAGCTTTTCGTTGACGTTGACACGTGGTAAGACTTTTCCTTAATTGATTTAGTTTCTTTAGGTATGGTAGCAGTGACAGGGTTAACCAGTTCTAACGTGCGAAACTTCGACTCGAGGTACTTTTTTAAATCATTCCATTTGGGTAACTGGTCAGCATTTAAATTGTAGGCGTGCTCCTCCCAATCCTTGTGTGTTTCGTTGTCGAGCCTGTTCACTACTAGGTATATTATGAACGGATCCCACTCATTCACCTTAACTTGTAGATTTTGTAAATCATTCAAACATTGCGTCGTAGTGTCCAATACATTTTTGATTTGACTAGATGTTTGAGTGGTACTCTTCTTCTGATTAAACAATCTCTTTAATAGGGAGTTCACAATTAACCTTTTATTACCATACCTTTGTTTTAAAGTCTCCCATGCTAACTCATAATTTTGTTCCGTAATTGTAACATGCTTCAATAAGGCAGCGGCCTCACCAGCGATGCTTGACTTTAAATAGTGCAATTTCTGAACCTTACTGAGACTCGTGTTGTTATGTACTAACGATGTAAACAAATCATGGAACGTCGGCCACTCTTCATAGTTATTAGAAAACACCGGTAAAACAATAGCAGGTAACTTGACGTGGTGCTGCACAGCTTCGAACATCGAGACATCCAGCGAACTTGTTCCTTGCACATGTGTGGGAGCGGCAGCAGCGAGCGCGTCCTTGATATCGCCTTGTAAACATAGGTATAACTCCTCCACGATATAATATTCTTCCTTAAGAAAGTACTGCATCTCGCCGCGCTCTTGTATCGTAGTATTCTGTACCAGCTGTGTATGCGTCGATGTAAATGTTTTCCAATAAGTTTCGATACACTGTAGACGCGATTCTAAGTAGCCTTTAGTTAAACGTTGTTTTGGACATTTCTTCAAATTAGATTCAGTTTTCCTTAATAATTTCGCTGTTTCTTCCAAAACACGAATTAACTGTTCGTTAGTACACATATTGCAGTATTTACTTGTCCATTCACGTAAACAACACGATTTGCACTTATAACATAACTTATTTATCTTCACTTTATTTAATTTGTCTTAATTTCGTACTAGTTAGCAACTGCAGCTGATAAGTAGGCTCAGGAATGCGGTCCTCTTTTGTTCTCGCTGGCCGCCGGACTTTGCTTATCTGGTTTCTCCTCCGGTTCGATGTCGACCAAATGTTGTTTGTAATAAGGTTGATTTTCGTATGTAGGGGTTTTTTGAAGATATAAGACGTGTGAACTGTTTGAAGATTTATTTGCGACTGGACTATGACACATACATGCATACATTGACAGGCGCACTCACACATACTTAAAACTCATCCAACAATTGGTTTGGCAGCTATTTGCAAGGTCGTCGGCAACGTGTTAAAGTTGATTCTATCCTTTCTTCGTGGTGCAACACGTTGGCTGGCGTTCCGCAGGGTGGCGTGTTGTCTCCTCTTCTTTTTTCTATTTTTATAAATTCTATTACAAGTAATATTTCTTCCTCTTACCACCTTTATGCCGACGACCTTCAAATTTATTCCCAAGGCACAGTTGGCGATCTCTCTTTGATTATCGACACCGTAAATCGTGACTTGGACTGCATTTCTGATTGGAGTAGGCGTTACGGACTTGTAGTCAACCCTGCAAAAACCCAAACGATTATTGTAGGTAGCTCCAAACTAATTCCTAGGATAGATTTCTCTGCGCTGCCTGCCATAACGTTTGATGATGTCGTGATTCCTTTTTCTAAACAGGTAAAGAATCTTGGGGTTTTAATAGACTGTCATTTATCTTGGGTTCCTCAGATTAACGAGGTAAGCAGGAAGGTGTTTGCGTCAATGGGTTCACTTCGCCGATTACGAAACTTCTTGCCTATCGCGACCAAAATTGCGCTATCACAATCGCTTCTTATGCCAATTTTAGACTATGCAGACACTTGTTATCCAGATCTTAACGAGGACCAGCTTAATAAACTCGAACGCCTTCAAAACCTTTGTATTAGATTCATATTTGGACTGCGCAAATTTGACCACATTTCCAACTTTCGCGCCCAGCTCAAGTGGCTCCCTATTCGTCTCCGCCGTAATTCTCATATTTTAGCTCTTCTCTATAATATTCTTTTCAACCCCTCTACTCCTTCCTATCTTAAAGAGCGTTTTAATTATCTGTCCTCCGTCAGACCTTCACGGAAATATCAACTTGCTCCTCCTCCTTCCTCTACAAAGTTTTACAATGACTCCTTCACGTTTCGAGCGGTTCGGCTGTGGAACGGCCTGCCGTTAGAGATTAGGTGTGCTAAATCACTTGAAAGCTTCAAAACTCTACTAAAAAATCATTACCTATCTCTGCCTTAATTTGCTGCTGTGTATGTTATGTTATGTATGTATGTATGTGTGTATGCATTTGTGTATGTATTAATACTTATATGTGTATGTTTGTGTACATGATATTTTATTTTTATTTATTTATTTTTATATTTTATTTTTAATATTGGTGTATATAATTATTTAACTTAGTGTATGTGTAATTTTCCTATTCCTTTAATTATTTCTTGCACTACCATTTTCAAAATGTCTATTCTTTATTTCCTGCTACCCTAAGGTTGTCTGGTAGAGATCGCTTACAGCGATAAGACCGCCTGTTGCTACCTATGTTTAATGTCTGTTATTTGTAATCTGTTATCCTTGTGGTGCAATAAAGAATATTTACTTACTTACTTACTTACTTAAATACTGACACAATATATGAATATTTGCAGTTTGTTCACTGTTCGTGTTTTCAAGTAAGTAAAACATCGACATAAAGACTTAGGGCCCATTTAGACGATACGAGAACTCGTATACGAGTTTTACTACATTGCGGTATTTGATGGCTGTGCTGAATGTATTTATGACAAGAAATTTAGTCACATTGATATATTCCATGAAAATGTATGCAGTTTTAAACGCTTATCATTGCAATGTATCACAGTGTTATAGATATTTGTAATTTTGGTTTGCTTAATACGGTTTTCCTCTTCTGTTTTTGATTGTTTTCTTTTTATTTAGTTTGTTTTTTTTTCTTTTCTAGTTCATTCGAGTTTGCACTTCACATATTGAAAATGTATCGAGCTAGATCTACTTATAGCATGTTATGGTTTGTAAGTAATATTCTCTTTAAGGAAACTGTAAGTCTGCAATTTAAGTGCTTTAATCTATGTCAATGTACATATATACGACTGTTTGTTTCTTATTAAATAAAAAAAAAAAAAAAAAATATTAATCTCCACAGCCCGCAATGTAACTAAAATCACATGCGAGTTCGCACGCCGTCTAAATCAAGCCTAAATTCAGCACGAAAATAGGAGTTTACGGCGGTTGAATACCTCCTGTGACGCGCGTGTCACCCGACACACCCGCGCATTCCGAGACTAATAAACTTAAGAGTCGGAATTCGCGGCAGCGGCAGCGGCAGCGTCATACATTTTGCAAAGCTCGCCAAGTATTCGGCCGCCGCCGCAACTTCCGCCGCGGATAAAATATGCAGGGTTAATGTGGCCGAGACAATGGATGCAGACGAGACGCGATAGACTCTCCGATTCACTTAAGTGGATTTGTGATGAATGAGCCCGTTTCGGCGCTGATTGGCCGGCGCGGCGCGGACGTGCTGCTGATGTACCTCTCGAAGGTTTCCTCGATCCGCGGCGGCGACGGCGCTTGAATATGCATTACGTCGGCCATGAATGAGAGGTAAATTAAATAAAGTATTCCCGCCGCGCGCTGACTCATTCTCCTCGAAGACGCTCGCGGCGACTTATATTTTACTGAATAATTGAATTTTTCGCTGTCATCATCCGTCCCTCGGCTGGAGGCTAAAACAAACCGTCCGAGATTATACACAAATTGTATAGGCCTCTGCCAAATAAGATATGAAGCCGAGCCGTATCGCCGCAAGTCGAGGAAATGAAATGTTATTACGCTTAGCGGAGCGCGAGCGGGCGCGGGAGACGCGGGGCAGGTATTTGTCCTGTGTCGGGCTCGCTCGGAGGCGCGCGCCCCTTTCAGAAATGACAGTAACTCACTACTGACTGTCTTCGTGCAATTATCGTTCTGACTTTTATATTGCACATTAGGAGCAATAAGGAAGTCCGGCTGATTGAGCTATTGTACCTACTACTTGTGCAAGAATATTTTTATGAAAATCAGGTTATAATTCAGCTGACGTCGAATGTCCGAGAAATTGATGCCTATAGGTAGGAGAGGGCATTTGAAGCAATTTTATTATAAATGAGAATGACTTTATACAATTACTGTTCTGATTTGAGCTCTAGTTTGAAAAGGTTAGGGAAACCAGGGCGCACGTAGGTACGCGGGCACGTAGGTCTTGGGTAGCGGGGCGAGGTCGCCGCGACGGCACGTTAGACTGTCTTCATATATCAGCGGAAAGAGTTATTCGGCAGGATGTGTGAAGGGGAGTGTCAACAGCGCCGCTAATGTGATAGTCGTGTCACTACCCGCACTACCCGCCCCGTGCCCCGCCCCGCGACCGCTCCGCCGCGACCGACAAGCCGCGAAAAACTCGGGCTGACACTAAACGCACCGCGACACAGGCCGTCGTGGGCCCCTATACTCCGCTCCTCTAATCTGAACCTTAGCATTAAATTTCCACAGTCCATATTAGACTAACGTGGCGCTCACTAGCTCACTAAGCCACTTCCCGCCGGACACGGCCGCGCTCGTACGACGGACACGGCCCGCAGATAGCGCGCGATGTCGCCGAATTACCGCTTCGCTCGGGATAAAGTGCCGCGGTTACAATAGTATTTTATATAATCGTGATATAATACAAAGCTTTTCAGTCGAGTACCATGTTTAGGCCACGAAGCTTGCTGAGTGGCCTAATAGTACGGTACGAGAGTGAAAAACTTAATTATATCACTATTGTATACAATACTTTTTCTACGAGTCATTATCTTCATCATCAATGAACGGAAATATCATCATTCATGCAAGTTAAAATTAATGTTAATAGAGTCGTTCACCGTTGTATCAACATCGAATTACCTAGCAACCAATTGTTTGTAATAACCGTCTCTGATTGGCCGATAACGCGACAGATAAAATAAAATGTGTTTCAGATGCAGGCAAATTTGCCAGGTATCGCAAATTAGTATAGAAATTGTATGAAGTTCTATTTTTGAAATTATTACAGTTAACTAAAGTCAACTATAATGAGCTTATTATAATTGAGTCGGAACTGCCATAGAGTATCCAACACTGAAAAGTTAGCACTTATAGTTTAGTCTGTGGTGGCCTAATTGACAGATTACAGTCGACAAGTAGAAAAAATAATATATGTTATACCTAATAGTTAGGAACGTTCGCTCAAGTTTTACAGCTACGTCGTACTATCTACTGCATTGTTTGTTTTGGCCCTTTGCCGCATGTGAAACGTATGACAAACAAAAGTGATTCAGCTGCTGCACAAAAAATATATCTAAGTATATCGATTGTACCTATAAAGTGTATAGCCCGGTTCACTTCTTTAATGTGCCATTTGTTAATATAATTATTATAGTCTCTGAGAATAATGAGGTAGGTATTACAGGAACTTGGGCAAAGTAGAGTAGAATAAATTGTAATAAGGTGCTGCATCAATTGAGTACTGAAACAGTATATGTTAATTAAGTTTGGTGTGATGTGTGTTGGCCCTAAATCTCTTCCTTCATTGGGCGGTGTGTGTGACACGCTACATGGCGCTAATCGCGAGGAGGCGCTTATCTCCCGCGGCTTTTACGACGCGGCTCATAAAATTAAATCGGCCACATTAAAGACGTGCGCCGCTATTAGGCGCGCATTTACATATCGGAGCGACCCCTACCCCGGGGCGCAAGAATAAGCAATCAGACAACGTTAGGCTGGAACACATTTTGTACATCGAAAAGGTTTTATCAGGCTATTCCCCTGCTAGGTTGAAGCTTCCTTGTCAGGACTACTTTTGGTGAGGATGCCAAAAGGAATATGTAAGTATATCAAAAAGAAGGGAATTTCTTTTGAATATTGGAATAAGGGTCAATTGTCTTAGCCATAACTGGAGGACTGTGGATCAAACATTTTGGAGCAGCAGTCCCCGACTCAAATTAGGTCCCTATTTTGAATCGAGGACTGCTCGCACAATTACTACTAATTAACAGTCATGTCAGTCGTATATTATGAAGACAGAAATACATAGATATCATAAACTAGAACATTCCTTTGCTAATCCGCGAATAGATAACGTGCAAGTCAATCAGTGCCACAGACCAACCCCTATAGACATCTATTACAAGACGACTCGCGGTCGCCAGCCTTCCTAGTATTTGCACTGATATAAGCGCGGGCGCTCGCCGTGCCCGATCAGTATCGACCAAGTAACAGACCCTTTCGGGCAGCGCGTGTTTTTCGCACAAAAAAATTGGAAAAGGGTATTTTGATGCCTTAAAGATGTCCACCTGTAGTGTGAAATGGTGTGGAAAGGTAACAAGAAGCTCAAATTTAAAAACAGACGGCATTACATTCCACAAATAAGTCATATTTATAATTTATTCAGAGCCGGCATAGGTCAACTTACATTGGCCACTTACGCGTCAGTAGAGGGACAGTCATACTTCTGTCCCTTTTCATCGTGCGCGACTGCCCGCCGTCCTTGAAACGGCCAATCACAGCGCGCTTAACACATTCCCCGCCCGCTCCTCGCACCCCAAACACTGGTGACTCGTATCGCGAACCAAATATACAAGACTGCCACTCTATAGGAGGTTCTCTGTGATCAGTGCTAACCTGTTATACTTACTTGCGTATTTTTTACATGCAATTAATTTTCCCACCCTCCCACCGCCAAAATAAAAATTAATAAGCAAATAAATATAACAACCCACCACCAAAAATACAAAACTCGACACAGTTCGTAGAGAGGCGAAACACGTGTCGAATTTTGTATCATGCAAGTCAATGCACGTTATAACGTTGCGGATAAGCAAAGGAATGTTCTAGTTTATGATTAACATGGATTTCCGCAAAGTAACGCCTGATTACATCGATTAGACATAGATATTTTAGTTGTAAGGTACCTTTACTCGAGACTTGCACACACCCGCTGCGCCAAGAGAGCCTTGAGACGGATTTACTTGAAAAATTGCTCTCAGCGTTCAGTGGAGCGTTTAGATTGTAGAACAAATTCAGTTCCTCTTTCTTACTCGTATCTCAAACCTAATATTCTGGACGGTTTTTTAGTTGGACGTCGCACACAGCATAGGATAACAAAGCTATCGCTTATGAATATTTCACAGGGGCCCGGGCGCTGGGCCGGGGCGCCGGGCGCCGGGCGCTGGGCGGCACACGCGGACCTTTGATGCATGCGCTGGCTGCTGCACTTCCTTTTCTTAATACACCTTTGTTTGATGTGTACTTTTGAAAATGAAAATGAAAAATGCTTTATTTAGGTATCAAAAAGTCAGCTTATTACATGAAATGTATGTTATTGCTAAAAGTACATATGCATAATGGAGTTAATGTAAATATAGCCTTGGAATAGTGTCCTGAGCCCTAAACTAGGTTAACCTGTCATATAGGGGTCAGGGAATAAACCACCGCTATTATTATAAATGTTACAAAGGTTGATTGTTTCTAAACATGTTCGAATCGCTTACTAAAGTATCATATTATTAGGACATCGCTTTGAATTTTATATACTTACTATGAAAATTTATTTAAATAACAAAACAGCTGCAGAAAGATATATGGACAATTACATGAAATAGTAATTAACGAGTAAATTAAACATTTTATTTTATCAGTATTAAGTATATACCTATACTTCTAAACAAAGTGTTAGATCGGCTTTAAACAGATTCCCTTTATATTGCTTCTTCGTCGGTGAATTCTGCGTTCTAGGTCTATCTGGGACTCAAAAATAAGTAGGTATTTGTTTTTATAGCTTCTTGAAACGGTTGTCAATTCAATCTAGTAGTACCTACATATAATATAAATTTTGAAATTAATACCTACTGTCTTGGGAGTGCACATAAATTATTATTAGGTACTGTTACTTCTTTGGTGGATTATTTTCAGAAATATAAATTCTTCTCTCAGTAAAACGGTCGTGTTCGTATTTGACAAATATTATACAGATATGATTGTTCAGAAGTATAAACGAAAAGTGGTGTTATTTTTGCAAAAGAATCTCATTTTTAGGGTTCCGTAGTCAACTAGGAACCCTTATAGTTTCGCCATGTCTGTCTGTCCGTCCGTCCGTCCGTCCGTCCGTCCGTCCGTCCGTCCGTCCGTCCGTCCGTCCGTCCGTCCGTCCGTCCGTCCGCGGATAATCTCAGTAACCGTTAGCACTAGAAAGCTGAAATTTGGTACCAATATGTATATCAATCACGCCGACAAAGTGCAAAAATAAAAATGGAAAAAAAAATGTTTTATTAGGGTACCCCCCCTACATGTAAAGTGGGGGCTGATATTTTTTTTCATTTCAAACCCAACGTGTGATATATTATTGGATAGGTATTCAAAAATGAATAAGGGTTTACTAAGATCGTTTTTTGATAATATTAATATTTTCGGAAATAATCGCTCCTAAAGGAAAAAAAAGTGCGTCCCCCCCCCCCCTCTAACTTTTGAACCATATGTTTAAAAAATATGAAAAAAATCACAAAAGTAGAACTTTATAAAGACTTTCTAGGAAAATTGTTTTGATCTTGATAGGTTCAGTAGTTTTTGAGAAAAATACGGAAAACTACGGAACCCTACACTGAGCGTGGCCCGACACGCTCTTGGCCGGTTTTTTTATTAAAAGTTATGTCCGTCGTGCTGGTCCGTTCTAAGAGACACTTTGGACTGACAAGAAATCAAAGATCTTTTAAGAATTTACTCATAAGTGCTACAGTTAAGTCGCGGTTCAGTGCTACGGCGTAGCGACCAGTATAACTGTGCTGCCATAACATCGGACTATCAACTGTTATTAACGCGTATACAGATTATAAAATTAACAATTCTGATTTTTATCTTGAACTTAGGAATTGCCAGAAGGACGCAATGAGACTAAGATCAAATTGGTGCCACATTTTAAAATCGGAATACGCCAGCGGCTCCGTAATTTCCGTAATATAAACGGCACTGAGACTGTCTTTTGAATATTCCGCGCTGTTTACTGTTGCGTCAAAGGAACGATAAATCACTGATGATAATAAAAGTCCCAATAAATTACAAAGTTGAAATTAAATGACTAAGCCTGCAGGCGGCGTGACAAGCGGGGAGGAGGGGAGGGGGGGTTACCTAATGACCGACCGGCAGGTGCCTGGATACAAAGCACATCGGTCAACAACATATTTCGTGAACTGTAACTGTTCCGCGAAGTTTGGCCCACTTTGAACCGTGCTCCCATTGCGACAATAAAGGGTACCTATAGCAGGATAAGCTAACAAAAATTGCTTCCAGCGACCCAAAAGGGTCGAAACTATAATCACATGATGCGTTTTGAAGAGGTAATACCCTGCACAAAGTTTCATCCTGTTATACCCTGGGGGTGAAAAACACCCGATTAACCCCAAAACTGTTTTATTTCTTTTTTCCTAAACTATGAAAGTGACGATTTTCAAATTTTGTACAAACATTCATGGCACTAAAAATTATATGAAAAAATAATATGACCCTCCTAACCATTTAAACTCATGAAAAAATAATTAAACAAATATTTAATCACCCTGTATAACAAGTTCGGCTCTTGGTACAAACACCATACTTTTTTTAAAATATTAACAAATTTATATTCTACATCATACAAAAGTTTCATCGACCTAGTCCAGAAGGAAACATTACGAAAATAATATGAATTGACTCTTTGGTGCCTACCATTCTCTGGCCCTACAGTATAACAAAAGCAAAAAATTAAACTGTAGAATTACTTCTTAAAGTGACCAACATTTGTTCCTCTACCTCTTCAAAAGACATCATTTGATTTTAGTTTCGACCCAAAAACGCTGGGGGCAATTTTTCTAAGCTTATCCTGCTATACTCTTACCAACTACAATTGGTCTGGTATTGGCTTCGATTATTTATAGTTACAAACATTATTCAGATTGAATTACTTGTAAAAATTATGGCTTTTTTGATGGTCGTGCTTGGCTGCCAAGGGCATAACGATACAGGTTTATAATTGAGGTAGAATCTAGTTTGATGACTACTTCTTAGTTTACGGTACTTACTGGTTCTTACATAATACATACATGTGTATGTTTACTCTTTTCCTAAACAACAAGCTCCGCAAAATTGCGGAAAGTGTCAGGGGAATTACTCGACACGAGTATTTTGTAAAGCTGCTCAAGGACTAAGTGTGAGAGAGATATTTCTAGAAACCTGTGAAAGCTTCCATTCTCACCGCAGGTGATGTGAAGTAAATTCCCAAATGTTGCAAAATATTGTAAGGATTGCCATTTCTAGGTATGTAGGTTTTGTTGATAAAATAAGGCATCATAATATTACGCATTTCTAACCCTCTTATCTGGCTTGAACCAATGAGTTTTTCAGAACTTACGTACGAAATATTTTGTGTGTACTAGCTTTTCGGTGAAGGAAAACATCCTGAGAAAACCTAAACTTAAAGATGTATGTGATGTCCCCAATCAGCATTGGGCTAACATGGTGACTAAAGTATATTCTGAGCTCTCTCACAGAAGAAAAAAGGCCTATGTCCAGTAGCGGTACAAATATGTATAGTATAGTATAGGCTCAATTATTTAAACCCTCTTAACAAAATTATTTTTCTACGTTCCCGGAGTAGAGCTGCACGGGTAGCATTGTCGCGCGATAGACGATAAAATATCAGGCCGTCCCTATCGCACTATTAGTAAGTGCGATAGGGACGGCCAGATGTTTTATCATTTATCGCGCGACCATAATTACCTGCCTGGGCAGTTAAGTTATTAAACATACATACATACATACAATCACGCCTGTATCCCATAAAGGGGTAGGCAGAGCACATGAAACTACTAAAGCTTCAGGGCCACTCTTGGCAAATAAGGGGTTAAAAGAAAACGAAACTGTGGCATTGCAGTGACAGGTTGCCAGCCTCTCGCCTACACCACAATTTAACCCATATCCCATAGTCGCCCATAGTCGTAAGTTATTAAAGTTTTCAATAAACGTAACGGTATTGTATCCAATCTGTGGTGCACATTTGGCCTGCGTTGGGCGCCATTGTTTGCAGTACTTCTTATACGTATCCGGGGTATGTGTGTATTTCTAATGACGTGTAGGTACTATCTACTCTACTTTTAATTTAGTGATTTTATTACGTATCTAAGAAATATAAGTACAGTGGTCTGTAATATGTTTTCAGGCCCCACGTTGGGCGCCATTGTTTGCAGTACTTCTTATGCGTATCCGGGGTATGTGTGTATTGCTAATTACGTGTAGGTACTATCTACTCTACTTTTAATTTAGTGATTTTATTATCTAATAAATAAGTGGTCAGTAATATGTTTTCAGGTCCCACGTTGGGCGCCATTGTTTGCAGTACTTCTTATATTTCCGGAGTATGTGAGTATTGCTAATGACGTGTAGGTACTATATAGTCTACTTTTACTTAAGTGATCTTATTATCTAATAAATACAGTGGTCTGTTTTATGTTTTCAGGTCCCACGTTGGGCGCCATTGTTATCTAGTCTTATATGTGTTAGCTTTATATAATTTACAACGTAATATTTGCATTAATTTCTACATTACCGATAATAGTTTTAAAATATTAAATGTTCTGTTTGGACCGAACCTGACAAATCAATCAGCTCCCACGTCGACCAATCCGGTCGCATTGCGCGACACACTGATTGGCCGAGCGGCACTGCTTGACGGCTTTTTGACAGTTTTGTTATATAGACTGGTTTGCCAAGGAATTCACATATTCACACATTCAAATTCAAATATTGAAATAAACTTCGAATTATATAAATTGCCGAAAACCATAACTTTAATGTTTGTAATTGGTGAGTTAAGTGTTTAGAAAACACTGTGATAATAAATAATAAGTATTTGATTCAATTATGATCTTTTATTTACTCCAATTCCACACTTGATACGAATGGCCGCCAAGAACAGTAAAATCAACATCATGCACCAACATATGTATCTAGGGTATATGTGTATGTTACTAATGACGTTTAAGTACTATCTACCCTACTTTTAATGTATTGATTCTGTTGTAATAAATACAGTGGCCTGTTTCGTTTTCAGGTCCCACGTTGGGCGCCATAGCAATTTTAAGTTTAATTTAAGAACGTTAACAATCCTTCTCGTTTTTAACATTTATCCTGGTACTTCTTCTTGCCAACTACTTTACTAGCCAAATGGAAAGCGGAGTAGAATCGTACCAGTGGCGTGGGAGCGTCCCTTGGCCGCCGCGCGTGAAATGGGGCGCGCGCGATAATCGGGCCGCGTCGTGCTGGACGCAATAAGCTGTATCAATAAATCCCGTCGTCATTCATCACCCCTCCCCCCGCCCCGCCGCTCGCCCCGCGCCCGCTACAGTAATCCGCGACATGCGAACAACGGCCTGCGACGACTACCAGGGTGGCTAGCCGAATGGCACAATCGCTCACGAAACGCTCACGAAACGAAGCGCTAGTAGATATCTATCTCTATCGCGCTTGCGTATTGGCGCGACAGAGCCAGCGGCGTATCGCTTTCGTTTGGCGTCGGAGAAATGCCATTCGGCTACGGGGCCTGGACAGATATGAGACATTTGAAGCGTTTAAGTATGAAGCTGCAAAATGATGAAGACGGTGTAAATGATAGTCATTTATGATACATCGTTTTCAGGATTGTAAACATTTGACTGGTTGAGATTTCTAAAATCATAACATACAGAAACATTAATATTGTCTTCGGTTACCACGATAGTTACTCATGAAATAAAACTACGTTATTCGGATGAATTGTAAATTCATTATACGCGATATAATCCGTTTCCATAGTTTTATTTTATACAGAAACATTTTCAAAATAATAGTTAAATAGGTGTTGGATTTAACTCCAAAAGCTAATTTCACAGTGTAGCTGTGTTCATGTGCAATACATACACGCGCCGCAAATAGTGCAATCGATGCGCCGCCGCCGCCGCGCCAGGAATAGCCGCGGACGCCGCCGCCGCGGGGCCCGCGGGAGGAGCTCGTCGACCCAGCGCCCGGCTAACTATCACCAACATAATATATCTACCTACTATGTACAAGCTACCACCTCGGCTGACATTAATGTATAATTACATATTTTGAAATCCCCCCGATTTGCCCCATGTGGTGACGGGTTAAGAATTTCACCACCCCCTTTCTTCCCGTGGGTGTCGTAGAAGGCGACTGTGTGTGGATATGGGTTAAATTGTGGCGTAGGCGAGAGGCTGGCAACCTGTCACTGCAATGTCACAGTTTCGTTTTCTGTCAACCCTTTATTTGCCAAGAGTGGCACTGAAACTTGAGTAGTTTCATGTGCTCTGCCTACCCCTTCATGGGATACAGGCGTGATTGTATGTATGTATACATATTTTGAAACAGTAAAAATTGTAACAATTCTCTTCAGAATCTTGAAATTTGTATTTTTTGTACTTACTTTAGAATCCAACGTTAGGCTTTAATTCTATATATACGGTTGAATTCGTGTAGTGAAGCGTGAGGGCGCCCAGCGCCGAGTGCCGCCGAAAGAAACTTTTTGATAGCCTTTAAGCGGCCGGCGGGAGATTGCTTTCAGCGCCGCGGTATTTATTGCATTTATTCATTGGTGGATACGATACTGCTAAGTATTCCTTGCGGGTCGGAGCGAGAGAGCCGCATTCTAAATTCATTGTTTGTTATTGGTTTGACATTGATATGATAGCTTCCATCCGAAAGGCGATAGCCTGTAGAAGTCGTTAAACATTCTTATGGTGGCCATAGGCCGGCCAATAACTTGCAGTCGCATTAGACAATCGGACATCTCTAAACGATACATTTTTTGTCTTATTGAAGCCTAACAATGTTTGATAATGTATAACAAACTCGCTAAATACATCTCGCTCGTGAGTGTGATGTGATACACAGAGAGTAACATATCAATATCAAATGACCAATGTGAATGGCGCTCCAGCGCCGCCACTCACTGAAACAAACTGCTCGGACTGATTCACGACGGCTGCCGCTCGGAACTCCGTTGCTGCGATGGTGAATAACTGTTTCTTTTGTTTACAAAGTTCTTTACAAACCGATTCAATAGCTTCATCGACCAATAGTTTTAAGTTCCCTCTGCAAACATGACCTCTGCTGGCCCAATCAGTTATTTACGTTATAAATACCGCTAAGAGGGGCTTGACCCAACTAATACAAGTCTAGAATGGTTTTGGTCAGCATGTCGTCTCACTCCCATCTTAACAAGCTTTAACTAGTCAACCCAAGTTTCATTACCTGACACACTAAGCAATGTAATTTGGAACGGGATAGTAAGTATGGAAAGTATAATAATGATATGTTTGGTGTTGTGGAAAATTAGAACTGTACTATAGTTTGGTTGAGTGTTGACTAATGATATCGCAGTGGCCACTTGCAGGAGCCTAAACAAAGCCTGCAGGAGGCACCGGTGACTCCGGTGTTGCTTTTAATTCCCGCAGCACCAACACTGGAAACAAAGAAAGTAATTCAGGTTCCGGGTTTAATTACCAGCGGGACAGCCGCCTTAATTTGCTCGCGGGGAAAGGAGCCGCGGGCAATTACGCCGGTGTGGCTGCGAGTGTGTGTGTTTGTCTACCACTAGCTATGTGTGTCTTGAGCCTGGAGTGCCCTTCCAATAGCTTGCCGAATGGAAACTCTATTATAAATGACAGCCAGCATAAGTCATAAGGAGAAACAATTGCTAAAGTCGCTCAACATGTGGCGTGTGACTAATGTATAATTTCATAGGTTTCAAAAACAAAACAACTTTGTTTTCATATGCAGTCAATTACTTGCAGAGTCAAGGGTCTTAAGATCACGACTCACGAGAACATAGTTCGCAAGAGAGGTGGACCATCCCTTCACAACAGGAACCCCGCTGGGCTGCCATTATGCAATCACAACTTGACATGACGCCCAACAACATAAGCAAGTTCTTACCGCGCGCCTTTTATTGAGATCACGAGCCTCTAGTTGAGTAGAAAACTGGACTAATAACCACTCGACTGGTAGGAACCCGCTGCGGCCGCGTGCGGTCATTATGCAGACAATTACACGCGCAATCACGAGGCCCTCCGGGACCCATGAACCAGCGACCGACGCCGAGCCAGCGGGTTTTCACCGCGGGTCCCTTTAGGCCTTTCACACCAATGGCACTACGGGAAGGTAAAAGTTAATAATGAACAGAAGCACCAAGTCCTGAGTAGCCATTTACTTTTCACAAATATGGGTGGCAGTGGGTACTTGCTAAAACGATCGAAATGCTCAGATGTCTTCACTATATTTGTTCATAATCAGCCAGGTACGTGTTGTTGACAAATTTGGCTAACATAGTCAAATCGTAGGTAGGTACCTATACCTACTCGTAATACTCATATTCCACATTCAAAATACAGAACACAGTTAAAACTTCTGAGTGCTCTAATTGAGCCCCGTCACTGAATATTTTTCACCAGCAAAAGTGTACAGTCAAATTAATTTGAAAATTGACACCATTCGGCAAACGTGCTTATACTTATAGTTTACACGTGTTGGATAGTGTGGTTTAAGCTATCAAGCTGGATTTAACAGTATGTAACTGATAGGACTTTAGTCCGAACTCGACAACCTTTTCGCTATTAATCAATAGAGAGGTAAACACAACGTGTTTTGATGTTGACAGTAACTCTCTGTTTCCCTGCAGATTACACATCTACTGACTGAAGGCACGTATTTGCTCCTGCGACACGAGCCATCAGTTTTGGATTATTATCTGCACGAGACCTCCATCAATATTCGAGCTCGCCCCAGCACGCCAGGATTGCTGGGACCGTCTTGAATTTTAAGTTTATTACATGTGCACTGTCCGCACCGAGAACAACATTTCGAAATATATATGGACAAGTCAACATGTAGGTACACACAAATGCTGCAACTGTAAACGCACACACTTGCCATCGCCTCCACGGTAACAGTCAATTTTGATTTCAGCAAAATAAAAGGGAGTAATGTGACGTAAACAATACTTATTCAGAAATAATTTTAACTGATGGCAGACTGGGTTCTGCTGCAGTTGATATCCGGATACCACATTGAATCGATAGTCGATCGCCACTACTAATGATAACTACAGTGGGTAATATGTAATCGTTTGCGACAGATTAAAAAAAAGTGATGAACGAGATTAAAAGGTGTTTGATTTAGATTGGATTCCCTGCAGAGGAGTCGACACAAGCATTCGTGTCGGCAATAATCGCGCGAGCATTAATCAAACCGCGCCTCGCCGCCGCCCCGCCTCGCCCCCGCACCCGCGCCGCGCGGCACGCGAGCGGCGGCACTAACGTGTCGGATACGACAATATCGCGATACGTCACTAATCAATCACGGGAAATATTTGATAATACATAAATCACACAATCAATAAAGAATCAAACAAAAACTGTAAGGAATAACTACATACTTATATCGCATCGGAACTTGGCGACCGCATCTTGGTCGCTGACGTTATAAGACTTCTCCAGCTCGAGTATCTAATTCAGTAAAATCCTGGGCCGTGTTTCAGTCATAACTAGGAAAGTTTTATATTTTACCGCCTTACCAACATACGCTATTTGCTCTTCCCAGCTTATTTAAAGCTTTGTAAAAGTTTTTGTCCATAAAACCATAGGAAGGTGAAGGGCAACGGACTCCTCGGGCCTGCGAGCCGCGTGGGCGCCGGTGACGTCACGGCGTCGTCACTGCCACGCCCACGCCGCGCCGCGCCGTGCCGGACGAGTCGCCGGTGTGACGTTCAACTGTTCACTCACACGTCCTTGACCCTTCATCTTTGCATCATGCCTTCAATAAGGTTTACAGATTTTCTTTTAAATTATACGATCTAGATACTTTGATGGTGAAGTACCTTTGTCAAAGGATCAAGGCGACTGAAAGTTGTAGGCACGAGGCATCATTATCGTCATCATCGTTAATTCGTTATATCAGCCCTTTATAGTCCACTGAGGCGTTTAGGCCTCTTCGCAATACGCCAAACTTCATCGGTCTACAGCCATGGTGAATTTTTCACCTTGGCATACAGTAATATGAGCATCGAGAGCGCAAGTATTTGTTTTCACTCGCCTCCCCCGTGAAGCGAGCGCCTGCTTTTCCATTACAAGTGACAACAGGCTCTGATACACGGAGAGCTGACATGGAAAATACGCACTAGTCGTTGTGCGACAAATCTCTATTCGTGACAAAAAATATATAATATATTTAATTATTTATTTTGACATCAGATAATTTTATAGCATTTTATTTCTAACTTTAACACTTTCGCTACCAAGAACCCGACTGTCGGGCACACCGCTCGTAGAAGCGTAGCCGATTACATGGGTTTCCCCGTATGTAGCGAAAATGTCGTAGCGCCGCGTAGAGCCCGGTTTCGAAAGTGTTTTTTGTCGTGTAAATATGATGTAAATAGTTTTGCAAATATGAATATGAATGTTTTAATTTAGGTAGGTATATTTATGATTTGCATGCCATATGGGTCAATGCACTGATACCATACATGTATACATTTCCACCATTATATTATGATGTACGTGCATTTTAGCAAATAAAAGTTTTGAAAGTTTTGAAAATACGTTGACGGACGAATGTAGGTAAAATCGATTGATCATTGTTTTTGTATGTGAGTGGCGGATAGTGGCAGGTTCTCAGATTTAGGAGTAAAAAGAATATTGAAAGAGGGTTATGAGAGGTTTTATAAAATTAACTATTCCTAAGCAAGCTGAAGATTTCTGAACTAGCTCTTAGACTAATATCATCTGTGTCCTGCGACGCTCGGGCAGCGGCGGCGGCGGCGGCGGCGGCGGCGGCGTGGGCGGGGGCGGGGGCGGGGGCGGGGTGGCGCGGTGCTGGTTATTTCATGAGGCAATCTCGAAAAACTACCAAACTAAAATATGTTCTGAAAGGCTTTCTCGCCAGGAACATAAGCAATAAATTATTCCTCGCGACAAAGGGATATAAATATGTAGACATGGAAATGTACAACGTGTCATACTCGTACGCGACCCGCGCCGCGCGATCACAGTATTCATTTCCAAATGGAAATGAATACTGTGATCGCGCGGCGCGGGTCGCGTACGAGTATGACACGTTGTACATTTCCATGTCTACATATTAACGTAAATACGTTCCACGTCCGCTGAAGGAACATGTATTCCTTTGTAACAGCGTGATGTTTTGCAGCGTTTTCCTTTTATTAGGCGGAGGGCATCGAGGCGAGGAGGGGAGAAAGGGGGGTGCAGGATAATCAAGAGCGGCTTCACAAGATTCGCTGACCGCCGCCGCGTCGGACTTCTGATTTCGTAGCGCATTGTTACGATTTTCGGGGTATGTAGACGTAGAGTTTACGTATGTACTACGAGTGCACACTTGCACAGAGCTGTGGAACTTGTGAATATAACTCACTGTACGCCTGCAGCTGCAAACATCGGTGACGTTATTTTTTCATTGACAGACGAAACATTCCGTCTTAACGGGACGCCTTGTAAAATTTCCTTAATACTCATATCTGCGTTGTTCTCGTTCTCGTTGATTCTTTTCTGTCATAGCGGTGTCATGTCATTAACAGTGGTACAGCCGCTTTCCGCTCCAACGTTGCAGCTGTGATGGTGCAGAAGTCGCAACCCGAACGTTACCTTAACGCGGCCGGCGCACAACTTGGCTGTCGCTAGTCGCTGGCGGGCGTGCAGCCGCAGCCCACTCAGTGTTTGTACGAACTAAGCGGATTAATCGGACCGTGTACACTACAAACAAAAACTCTACACTGAACACCATTCAGACTTATTTCGTAGCATGAAAGTCCATGGACGACGCAACGGAGACGGTTTAGCAGTGTGTGGAGCGAGACAAAGCGCCGGTCAGCGGTTGTATTTAGCCCGTGACAATAAAAGGCTTACTACATAAACGATACTTACACTACATTTAACTTTTCATATCAGCATTTTGTGCAAAAATCGCAAAGTAGGGATTATATTGAATTTAGTTTTGAGATTCGGGTAGCCGGCAGGTAGAATAGGGTAAGCCTAGAATACTAATATGCCTTTCTGTAGGACGCACCAAAAGATAGTTGCGGGGCGCGGCGGAGGCTGTTCATCAATTGTGTAAAGGTTTCCGCATTATAATACAGCGCCGTCTCGTAACGTAATCGCCGGTTTGATTGACGACCTCCCCTCTCGACCACCCCCCCCTCTCACACGACGGGAGCTAGGCGCGTAATGGGAATATAATAATTTTTGCACAATGACCGTTAGATTCCTATTTTTTGTGTCAGTTATTAAAAGTCGTGAGCGATGGCTCGCGCCGCGGACAGAAACAATTAAGATTTCAATATCGCGATATTTAAAATCGTTTTACGATATCTGCGCGCGGCGATGCCACTGACAGGTCCAATTAAATTCTTCCGTGAATGAATATTCATGGAGAAGGCGCGCGGCCGTAAGCCGCCGGATCGACGACTGATTCGCCGGAGATTAAGCTCGGTTAATCGGCTTACCTATACAATATTCTAAACGGTTTCTGTAATCGATTATCCATTAAGCCGGATACTAATTGATGTATCCAATCGCGGAAAACTCTTTGTTCCGATATTGTTTTGTGCCGCCGCGTGTACGATCGCTCCGGGAGACTCGATTGTTTTCATATTTTCAAGTTATTAAATTGAGTCGAAAGGAAAAGAATTGAAAGAGAAATAAAAGCAATAACCGACCGAGCTGACAATCTCCGAAAATAGCGTCGAGGGAGTCCGAGCCGAGCCGAGCGATCAAAGTTATAATCGTAGAGGTGGGAGAGTCGCAGGACGCGGCGCGCCACACTGTGCGGACATCTTTGTATAGTATGCACGACTTGTCTGTAGGTATCCCTACGTTTCTTTGTATCACTACCTTACCAAGTACCAACCTACTAAAATTCAAATAGTCAGACTTCTTTTGGTAACCACTTGTCTGAATTTGAGGTCCCAATAAAGAAAGACTTTTTTATTAACGTTTTTAAAACATATAAAAATAACACAAATAATATTTTGGCATAGGTGCTGGTCATTGGGATAAGGTGTCTAGAAGGCTGGCCGCATTGCCTCGCTGGATAGCAATGTTGACCAACATCCGACTACCATTTTGTATGATAAATATTACCTACTCTAGTCATACTTACCTCACTCATGTACTCTTTACCGCAAGTCCCGTTATAATACGTATAGTAAATGCAATTTGAAAAAGACGGGTAATGTATCTCGTGTTTCCGTTAGTACGCCGGCACTGGCAGCAGCAGTCGTCGAGTGACAATGCGCTCGAGTGGGCGTCACTGCGCGGCTCCTCGAGAGCTCATTATCTGGAGAGCTAATCAATCGGGCGCGTGTGGCCCGTCTCCCGTCTGCGGCGGCGGCGGCGGACACATACATCACGCAGTATAGGCCGGAGGGCGCGCGGCCCACTGCCCGATTTATATCAATTACTCACGGATTTCGGAAAGTCTGAAGGGTGAATAGTCAACCAAATTAAATTACCTACTCTGCCTATTTTAGGTACTTATGTGTAATTAAGTACAATATAACTTACACAAGACGAATCGTTCCTACATAAATAATACACTCTTATCTAACTAGAATATTAAAAGTATAAGTCGTCTAAGAACGTGTTGGCATTTTGAGTAATGCTCATTGTTGGGTTTCGGAAGGGTAACTGTCACAATAGGGATATTTATTCAATATCATGAACGGAGGTTTGTGATTTAATTAGAACTGAAATGATCATGGTAAGCCAAGACTCGGATGAACAGGTAAACATATAAACGAGGAGAAAACAAGCGTTCCTAATTATGATTGTGGAAGCCTCGAATTTGGGAAGAATAAAGCACAAAGTAATCACGTTCAAGTTAGAATAGTTACCTAAGACTATAGTTATTTTTGTCTGTGCTTATAGAGCCTCGTAACCGTCCTAGTTTTAGACTTCTTTGGCCAGTTGTAGCGCGTGAGCCTAACCCAATCAGCGTTAACGAGCGGTCGCGCCATTACGATCGAGTGTCCTCCCCATACCCCCCACTAATCACCGCACTCGCTGTCCACACTATTCGTGTCGGCTCTAACTCCCGTGCGAATACAACACAGCTGATCTGTGATACAGCGTACCGCAGTCATTACTCTCAATGACTTGGGGACTCAGTTTGTCATTTGCAGCTACTTCACCCTAATTTAATACATAATTAGCGTGTACCTATAAATAAATAGATGAGCCCCGAACGTAGTAGGCAGGACGGACATGAAGAAATAAAGAGGTCGATTCTTCACAACTATTCAAAGAACGATGGCTATCTAACTGGTCACAACCAGGTGCGATGACGTGGAGGGCAGATCAAAAGCTGTCTCGGCCTGCCAACGCAACAACGCCGGACGCCGCCGGGCGGTATAAATCAATGATACACCGCAGCTTCGGAATAACAAACTATCTTGGAAACTTTTATTCTTTGCTCAATTTTCCGTGAAATTTCATTTTCCATTATAAAATTCAGTTCTCAGACAGGGTTTCTACGCGATGTTAACTCAAGAGCAGCGTAGACGGCTCGGGCCCGTCTGCGTGCTTACATTTCCTTTAAAACTTAGAACACTGTAATGTATTTCTGTACTTTTATTAATTGGAGCAATCGCTGCCGTTTATAAAATAGTTGTTCTTTGTTATATTATCTTACTGTCATCTAGATATTTATAAATGACAAGCGACGTATTTTTTATCAGGTTTAGTAATCTAATTACGTGTGTATGTTCCACGCAATCAGGGCAAATTGGCCATAACATTGCAAAACATGTGCAATCAAGTAACCGGGTTGCAGGCTCCTGTTGAAGCACCACCTCAAATGGCTAAAGAACGAGTATTAGAAACATTGAACGAGTCGAGATAAGACACCGTCTGATTGGGGAGAGTGGAGTACTCCAAGATAAGCCCACACCACTCGCCGCTTACGAACAATGAAACTCTCGATACCAACAAAGAATCTTTGTAAGTCTGGTCGTGATCTTCCTTATTAGAAGGCACCTGGCACTTAAGAAGATAAGCGAATTTGACATTAATCAACCAATAGCATGGGTAGTAATATCTACATAAGTACTTGTAACTCACATTATGCATTGGTAACCAATAAATAGACGACCGAATGATAACCAATAAATCCCACGTGAGTGTTATTATCTCTCATCGTCACCTCTGTGGAAGGGCAACACGAATATCGGACTGATAATCACAAAGCACTTAAAAAGTCAGTTACGAGTAAATCAATCCCATTAAGGTCGGAGGGCCCCGGCGTGGCTACGTGCAGCACGTCCGTCGTTCGGTAAGCGGCGGCTCTGATGGGCCGTTACGAGTTTAATTATAAATCATAATGGCCCCGGCGCCGCGACCCTGTCACTTGGCATTCCGCACCCGACGTTTGTTTGAGCCGCAATTTGTTCGGGTCACAAGTCATTTTCATTTAAATAGCCGCTGCGCCGAGCATTGATTGGTTTCGTCCCACGGGGATCGCCGAGATAGCCGGGCGACTCATAAAATGGTGCCTACGAGTACAGTTTACTCGCAAATACGAAACGTGGACATTGGGTACTATCATTTATAACTTAAGGGCTGAATATAGCCTGAAATAATATTTACTTATACATATTTCATATGTAATGGGAAACTAAACAGAAATCTCCTCAACATTCCTAAAACTGCAACTCACTGAGGCGAAGATTGGAAATGGGAGAAGATGAGCGAAAATGATCTCCGCTGCCGTGGAAAATTTTACGCGTTTCGTTGTAAGAGATACGATTGCAGAGTGGTAAACGTTGTGTGTGTGCCCTGGCCGAGCCGCTGCCGTGGAAAATGATCTCCGCTGCCGTGGAAAATTTTACGCGTTTCGTTATAAGAGATACGATTGCAGAGTGGTAAACGTTGTGTGTATGTACTGGCCGAGCCGCCGGCCCACATGGCGAGGAATGAGCGCTAAACCGTGCCAACTCCAATTCGGCCGCCTTTCGGTTTCCAATTTATGTCACTTCTTTTTAATTACAACGGCCGCCGGCCCTCTATTTCCGTCTCGAGTGCAATCGGCCAAATTGCATCTAGTATCAAAATGTCGCACTCTAACATGTTGAAAATAGTTCACAACAAGAGAACAAAGATGTTTCTCCGAGATGCCGAGTGCTAGTTTTCAGTCTACAGCGAATGAAATTAAGTGACATGTTACTTTTGAAGATTTTACATCTTGAACTGGCATTACATTATGTCTCTCGCTAGTATGAAAATCGAATGATACTTACAACTTACACCGAAATGCTCTTGTTTGTGCTGCTAATGTGAAAAATGTTATAGGGATCCTTAAAGTTCCATCGCTTTATGAAGACGGGTTAAGTGGGTATTACGTCACCGCGCTGCCTTGCCGCTGCACATTTATAACGGAGGTATCTGAAACGGTTTTCTTCCTCGCATGTCAGGTGCTTGAGACAGCAGGGCGATAAATTGTGTAAAGATACCGCATGTGTTGGTGTATCACTCGTTTACAGGCCAATCCGAACGTGCACTCACATCAAGCGGTTTCTTTCTGGCTGGAATTTGAGGTGCACGAGGCGACAGCGCAGCGATAAACAGTGTGGAGATATTGCGTGCGTACTCCTCGTTTATTCGCGGCGCGTGACGGCGCGTGGTGGATGCATACTAGACGAGGCAGCACCTAATGTGCGCCGCTGACAGCCGAAGGAACGGCCGATAAGCTGCGCCCTATCCACTTCCTGAACTAAAGAGGCTTTGCCACCAACTATTTATGCTTATGTCTAGGTACTCGTTGCTAGCTGATCGCGGAATAAGGAACTGAAATAAAACTATAGAAACGGACTATATCGCGTGTAATGAATTTACAATAACAATACATCCTGACGGATTAAGTATTCAGAAAAATTATCGAATCATCTGAAGAAGACAAATGGTAAAAGAAGAATATTCGGATTTCTTGGCATAAGTCTACAGAAAGAATTATCGCCAAAATTTAAAAATAGACGGCTTTCATTTAGTCGGTCGGGATAACATGATATAAACTTGTGGAATGTTTTCAACAGTGACAAATACCCTTCACTATTCTCAACTGTTTTGTCCAGTAGAACTCGTTGGTTAGACCCTGACACACATTGCATTTTGGCCAACCAGTTACATACATGAGACAATGACTGTAATGGGTCGGTATTTCTGTATAAAGGAACAAACACGCCTGGAAGCGGCGTGGATTAAGCATGCATGAGGCAGAGGCGGGAATAATTGAGCAGACGAGGCGGGCGCCGTGTGACGCTGTCACTTTGCCACGCGATTACTTAAAGATTCTGGAAAACAAATCGGATGTATCAAACAATACAAAGAGCGGTTTTAGAATTTTCATTGCCTATTATAAAGGTATACATATGTAACGACTCCAAAACGACAAACAGAAGTAACAGGGGAAACCGGATGGATTAAGCGTGTTGTGAATAGGAATAATTGAAGAGACAAGAACAAGTGAAGTGACGCGGCGTGTGACGCGACGCGTGAGCGTGACGCCGTCACTTCGCAACGATTAAA
Source organism: Leguminivora glycinivorella (assembly GCF_023078275.1). NCBI lineage: Eukaryota > Metazoa > Arthropoda > Insecta > Lepidoptera > Tortricidae > Leguminivora > Leguminivora glycinivorella. Next base: position 186,814 of record NC_062973.1, read on the forward strand.
ATAATGCTGCAAAGAGGATGCGGAGGGGTTGATCACACACAGATCGACTACTTACGAGTAATAACGCCTAGTAGATATCAAGTACCTACATATGTATAACGAAGTTTTGGTTTTTCGGGTGGCTGCGTCCGCGTGCGTCGGGTGCATTTCGCTCCTCTCAACTTTCGCGATGTTGGCTAAACGCGAGATTTTTATTAGATAATTCTCTAACGCTGTAACTGATAATATACTTATCTACGCAATGAATCAACCAAGTGCCTCCTGCCGAGCACGTCTTACATCATCCTTCAAAGATCCGTGAACCGCTGACTGCTCACAAACGAAGCTGGTGATGAATAATAGAGCGCGCATGAGGCGTTAAATGTATAAGGGTTAGCATGAAATATGTGCGATTAGCCTCCCTCCACTCTGTAACTACGAGTAGTGCTGGACTCACGATGACTTGACGCTCTTGCCTCTGGGAATATTTCCAGAAATATTACACTAATAATATTATAATGACTTGTTATTATATGTAATAAAACAATTACACAGTTTAACATTGTCATCAAGGCAACGGCAAGGGCCAGAACTTAAAGTAAACTTTTAAGTAAGTGTTTCAGTTCTTATGTGGTTGAAAAAGATATATAAGTATCCCAATTAAGTACTTATTTCAATTGAAAGATGAATCTGAAAGGTTCTCAAACTATAAGAAGAAATATTCTCATGCAGGGAATATTTCCAAACGTATAGGCCGCCCCTAGGCCGGGCCGGGTCCGGGCTGCGGGCTTCTTTAAGGATCAACCGCGTCTACTTGCATTTTGTTTGGCGAGACCAGTGAAAAGGGCGGCCTACGGCGCTGCCCCAAACGTTAGAATAAATATTATTTGCGTGGCTCTGCTCATATTTATGGGCCGGCACGTGTGAGACCGATGTATGGTGGTACGGCGATGGAAATAAAACTTTCAGCATTTTAACGCAGACGGCGGCGTCGGCCACATATCATTTATTGAAGCTAAGCTAAAAGCCACGTGTTGTAAATTTTAATACAGATACATGATACTTACTGAAATATTATCATCCCCGTGTTTATATTTTAGACAAGCGTGACATACTAGAGAACATTTCGGTCGAGTGTGTTTTGGCCCTAAGCAAGGCACGAGTTTGAACGGCTTGAGTACATCATTAATTATAAGGGCCCATTTAGACGGTACGAGAACTCGCATATGAGTTTTATTACATTGCGGTATTTGATGGCTGTGCAAATTTGTATGTAACCTCAACAGCCTGCAAAGTAACTAAAATCGCATACGAGTTCGCATGCCGTCTAAATCAGGCTTAAGAGTCGTGAAAAGTTTCGTTTTGGGTTTTGAGTTTTCCTTCCAGTTGACCTTCCAAAAAAAAACAAAATACTTCATTTTTATAACCTTTTCTACAGGGTGCCCATGAGGAAAGGGAAAAAATTAAACCACGCATTTCTGGGGTCATAAGGAGTAATAAATGTTATATAAACATAGGTCGAATTATGCTTTTTAATTTTGTAAAATTTTTCTTACATAATAAATACATAACTTTTGATTCTCTAGTATAACAGTGCCTTAGGGCGAGCTGGCAACGTTTGTTGTTGCTATCTCTTTTATTTTTACAAGAGGCAATGTCATGAAGACTTTTTTGGTCATAGATTATTCAAAGCGAGGTCTAATCCTTCTTTGTTAATAACCGCAACACGCTAAATATTAAATAAGAAAGAGGTTGGTTTCACAAATACACGAATACGAAATATGTCTTTCTCGCTTCCTAAGACCACCAAAGAGAATCCTACAACTCAACAAACAGTTTACAAGAGTTTCGCCATCATAGATACTCTTTAGATGCAATAAATGAATGGCCACTTAAAATTTTTCCATGTCATTCAACATTCAGAATGACTTTAAACGTCATTGTTGTTGTTTATTTTTGCAATGAACCTGGATTTATCAGAAATGGACTTTTAAACGAATAATATTAGTTTTACGAAGTACATACCTACATGAAGCTCTTAAAGAGTCACCGATTAATATTAAGAACAAGAGGGTTCTATCTCGTTCAGACGGTCAGCCTGTAATAACGGAAGTTTACTGAAACGATGTGTTGTGGTCGACTGAAATAAGCTCTATCATGCATGTTCTATCCGGCAACATTGTGACTTGAGCATTTAGCTGTTCCAGGTGGGAGGACGGATCTTAGACTACTAGATTTGCAATTAAAATTATTCTTAAAAAGTGTATTGGAAATAGTGATAGTACTAGTTTGTATTGTACGATTTAAATTCAATAATATTTAAGTTGTAATTGTAAATTGAATTTCAGGTAGGTAGACTTTTTTAAATAAATGAATACTTCAGATATTGTGTACGTTAATTAATGGGCTAAATGAGATACATAATAATGAGCGTAAACTTTTAATAAAACTCAATACATAACTACAAAAAGAACTTGAAACGACATACATTAGCACATTTTACTACCATATCCGTAATGGAAAAAGGCATTCTATCTCTGAAACAAATATCATTTTCATTTAAATGAAAGGTATGTGGCTTTCCACGTTTAGGTACTAGTACCTAAATTCGTATTTACGAACTAACGATTCACAACTCAAAAGTTGTTGTTGGCTTGCGGGAAATTGCATTGCAACATTACTTCAACTACAACAATTAATTCGTAAACTGTTCTATTCTAAATTATTTACTGACGTTCCGTATTTTAGGATAAAATAAACATTTTTAGGGCTGACAAGTCAACAATGACATTATCCAACTGGGTTTGACCTATGCAGTCAATTTAGAAGTGTCAGTCTGGCAACGTCGCAATCATAAAGGTGTTTTGTACTGGTGATTTACTTACAACTTTTTTACACAAAAATGGCAATATCTCTAAAATAAAGCCGAATTTAGCAAACATTAATTAGCATTTTTAACTTCTAATATGGTCAGGAATATGATGTTAAAATATTTCCCTTTCCTCATGGGCACCGTGTATACCAATCAATGCCTACGAAATTCTCCACGCTAATAAAAAGTGACATTGAATGTAATTGTTACATTACTTAAATGCTGCCGAGTGCCGACATAATCTACTCGTAAATGAGTAAATGGATTGTGTCAGAGTTGCGTCGGCGCGGCGCGGCGCGGCGGCGCGGCGCGGCGGCGGGCGCGGCGGCGGGCGCGGCGGCGGGCGCGGCGGCGGGCGCGGCGGCGGGCGCGGCGGCGGGCGCGGCGGCGGGCGCGGCGGCGGGCGCGGCGGCGGGCGCGGCGGCGGGCGCGGCGGCGGGCGCGGCGGCGGGCGCGGCGGCGGGCGCGGCGGCGGGCGCGGCGGCGGGCGCGGCGGCGGGCGCGGCGGCGGGCGCGGCGGCGGGCGCGGCGGCGGGCGCGGCGGCGGGCGCGGCGGCGGCCGCGGCGGCGGCGGCGGCGGCGTTGCTCGGTGTCGGCGTGACTGCATCGGTCCGTCCGCGATCAGCTGTCGGCGAGGCCATCACGACCCGTTAGCACGAACACCCGCATGACCCGTGTCCGAGTTCCAATAGTACAATCAATACCAATAACTTGATTTTATTGAATGTGATAGCGACAAAATGCGTTGCCTATTCGGAGCGTAATTGGATATTTACTGTGAAAGTACGGTACAGAGTGGATGAAGTTGAAAAAAAAAAAACAAATGACACTCGCTGCCAATGGCTACTACGAGTATTAGAACTGCAATCAGTGTATGTACAATAGTACATATTCTTAGTATGTTGTACAATAGTACATCATATATATAGTAGTGTAATATGTACAATAGTACATATTCTTGATGGAAGAATATTTCGTGTTGAAAATAATAAAACTTTCATCTTCAAATCTTCAAGAAAAGAGCGTACACCCATCTTAAAGGCCGGCAACGCACCTCCAACACCTCTGGTGTTTCGGGTGTCCATGGGCGGCGGTGATCGCTTACCATCAGGCGACCTGTCTGCTCGTTTGCCTCCTATCCCATAAAAAAAAACCGGCCAAGTGCGAGTCGGGCTCGCGCACAAAGGGTTCCGTAGCAGCAAAAAAATTACAGTTAAATCAACCTATCTCAAAAACTATAAGAGATACTTTGATCAAACCAAAAATCGTTGAAAGAGTTAATTAGCATGCATCACCTCTATTTTTTTTAGAATTTTATACCCCGTAGTTATAAAAATAGAGGGGGGGGACATACTTTTTACGACTTTGAGAGCTGATATCTCAAAAACCGTTCACTTTAAGAAAAATGTTTTTTAGAAAACTTTATATCATTTTAAAAGACCTTTCCATTGATACCCCACACGGGTATGTACATCGAAAAAAAAATTTTCATCCCTCAGTTACATGTATGGGGGGCCCCACCCCCAATTCTTTTTTAGGGTTCCGTAGCCAAAATGGCAAAAACGGAACCCTTATAGTTTCGTCATGTCCGTCTGTCCGTCTGTCCGTCTGTCCGTCTGTCCGTCTGTCCGTCTGTCACAGCCGATTTACTCGGAAACTATAAGTACTACAGTGATGAAATTTGATGGGAATATGTGTTGTATGAACCGCTACAAAATTATGACACTAAATAGTAAAAAAAAGAATTGGGGGTGGGGCCCCCCATACATGTAACTGAGGGATGAAAATTTTTTTTTCGATGTACATACCCGTGTGGGGTATCAATGGAAAGGTCTTTTAAAATGATATAAAGTTTTCTAAAAAACATTTTTCTTAAAGTGAACGGTTTTTGAGATATCAGCTCTCAAAGTCGTAAAAAGTATGTCCCCCCTCTATTTTTATAACTACGGGGTATAAAATTCTAAAAAAAATAGAGGTGATGCATGCTAATTAACTCTTTCAACGATTTTTGGTTTGATCAAAGTATCTCTTATAGTTTTTGAGATAGGTTGATTTAACTGTAATTTTGGTTTGCTGCTACGGAACCCTTTGTGCGCGAGCCCGACTCGCACTTGGCCGGTTTTTTTACTATTTAGTGTCATAATTTTGTAGCGGTTCATACAACACATATTCCCATCAAATTTCATCACTGTAGTACTTATAGTTTCCGAGTAAATCGGCTGTGACAGACGGACAGACGGACAGACGGACAGACGGACAGACGGACATGACGAAACTATAAGGGTTCCGTTTTTGCCATTTTGGCTACGGAACCCTAAAAAAGGTACTTATATTTTTCGAAGTGTCTACATATAGTGTTTGTCTTTGTTTAGCGCGAGTAAATTGGCGAGTCATTTAGGCCGCTAGTAATTCTCCACCAAGCTCGCCCGTAACTCGATCACTCGCCGCAGTAGCACCCGCCGCTAAACACTCGCCGCTATAACTCATCGCCGGGACGAACGAGCCTCTTTTTGAACGACTTTACAAACGTTAAATTCTATCTACCTTCCGTTGTATTTCCCCCGACGTTAGAATCGTCCAATTTCGTTCGCGAAGAGAAATGGTAATTTTATTATACTGCCTTTTATTTGTAACAAGATTTCTTTTACATATCCAGCGGGCATGGAATTGTACTAAACGGAAGCAGCTTCAGTTAATGGTGTATATTTTATAAGCAGTTCATTTATGTTTGAATCTCGTGAATCTCGTTTTATGCCGTGGAACACCTATGTATTCATGTTTATGTGTGTTCAATCAAGCTGACGTTCGACATAACAATAAGGTGCTATGCGAACTACCCGACCAGATGTACTCGTACTGTACTTACTACGTAATAGTAGACGCGAATATTAGGTATATTAGATAAATCGTGAAGTACTTGATGTAGCTTTATTGAAATACCGTGTGACACAAGACACCGAAGCCCATATGTGATATGTAAATACTTGTATGACGCCCGCGAACACAAATAGGCCAGCCGCCAGCGCAGCGCCCAGCAGCAGATCTGTTTTCCAGAATATTAGTCGCAGCACGACAAAGCGCTTAGCCGCCGGTGAATATGCGAGGAGGAATCACTGACTGAGTTTATCGGACAGCTATTGTTTTGTGTATTCTGGCGTTTTACCTATTTACCTATAGACAAAACCTATCGAATGCGGGCGTATTAGCACTAGTGTGTATCATTCATCACGCGACGTTTGCCTTGCGTGCCTTCCTGTACACTGTTCGGAAATGCAATAGACATGGACACATGGCCAGTATAATATCCAAATTCATAACTAAATACATCCTCGCGAGAGTTATGAGAGTTGCGCATACACAAAGGTACTTTTAAAGTAAATTAGTGTCTGTAAAGGTACCTATATTATTATATAATATTTATATCTTGCTCTCATGAGCGTGCTTTTATTTGCAGTTTTGGTCGAAATATACAAGTCAGTTTCCCCTGATTTGAATTTATTCAAAAGCGACAAAGACTTAAATTATTCTTGTCGAGTACTTCCGCGTTCACATAACCGAGTCACCGTCCGGAAATACAAATCTTTGAACATAAATCATAGTAAAACACAATTTCCTACATCGTGTGATGCTAAACTTTCGACTTTGTCGTCGTCAATATAACATTCTTATCGTAAAATAGCTTCGAGTATTATGGTTAATTTCATCGATACTCAACAACGAGTTAGAAAAGCGCGGATATAAATAGTATAAAACGTAGGTAAACATTTAGTTTGGCGCGTTGAGAGCGTTCCTTTGTGCGAGGATATCCAATCAGCGGCGAGCGACGCATGAAATGTGGGAGCGCGTACAAGCGAGGCGAGCGTGCGGCGGTATCTCGTGTCGCGTCGCGGCCGCCTGCCGCGCCAACCTGAACAAACTCCGGTTATTTAATAAAATGCTTTTTTACAGTAAAAAGGGATGCTCCTAGAGATCCTTTTGTAAATAACTGACTATAACTCGTGGGCGAAAAGAAAAGCAAACATTCCCGGGGATAGCGTAAGCATAATTTCCTAGTTTTGACTATTTTTTGTCGAAGTAGAACTGATCACCTGAAAAACTTTAAATTGGCTTTCCCAGCCACCAGCAAAAGTTACAAGTAGGTACTCATCGGGAACTGATGACTGACGTTTAACAATAATGTAACGACCGATACTTCAATTACATTTTGTCATATTTCTGCGCGCTATGACAAGGAGCATCTATTTCCGTCGAGTAACCAACTAACCAGTGCCGATAACGCAACTTTACCCTTTGTTGCGAGGCGTTCTGTCACGACTCACGGCACCGATACAAGCGTCTCCGGCAATTATGTTCATTATAGCGACAATGCAGTGCATCCGTACCGTTAACGCAACTGTAAGCCTGGCACATCAACAGATCATTTTATTAGGCACACATCGTACTTACATACACTAAGTGCTTACTTGTCTTTTCTAAAGATATGCATGCAATAAAACTGCGTCTATGAAAAATATAACCTCTTTATAAGAGTATAACTTTCAATAAAAAGTAATTTTGCGAATGTAAAACTAATAAAACGGTTCGGAGACGTTCTGGCACGTGCCGCGCACTAAACCGCCGCCGCAGCAGAAATAAACTTCACAAAAATTATTTCAACTTTAAAGTTTTATTTTCGTGGTAAAAGAATTGGAAAGTTTGCACAAGTGCCGTGGAATTGGGGATATTTGGACGCTTGGCGAGCGGCGCCGCGTGAAGACCTATAGATATCTAACTAGCTTTGCTTCGTGGACAATTATCTAAATGCAACTGTAGGTATAAGTGCTAAAGATGTGGGTAAGATCGCAAAGCTGATCCTTTTGATTCTGAAACAGAGCGGAAGCGACCGACATAAAACATATGAATTCTGCCAAATTGCGCCAAAAAATCGTATAGTTTACGCGTAAACAGTAGGTTCGCATTCGTAAAGGGCCACAGAAAAGTCAAAGCTACATATAGCGAGTCGCTTTATACATGCTCGTGTCACTGACAAGTCACAGTGTGACTTCACGAAAGCTTCACTTTAGAGTCTCGAAGAGGAAATAGGTCACATTAATAAACTCAACCGCTGAACCCTACTCGAATGAATTACTGGTAAGGATTGGTGGTAAAATAGTCTCGTTTACTTTACTACGAAGCTAAGATTTTTTACCCAGGTTCTTTTTAAAACAAGGGACGGTAACGCACCTAGTGGTAGTTTACATCATAAAAACTGCAGCTGTAGGTTTTCCTACCGGCATTGTGCGCGTGGCACGGCAGCGGCGGCGGCGGCGGCAGATCTGTTTCAGTTTTAATCACAAACTAGAGTAATTAAAACTACCTTTGCTCGTAGTTAATTGAAAACAACCGCGCTATGACAGGCCGTCCGTCGGCGGAATTTAATTAGCGCGCTGAACTCGCGATTCTTACACGAGGCCATGCCACGAGGCGGACTCACGTTATAACCGGATTACCAGGCGAGAGCTGCCTGCGTTTAAACTTTAATCTCATGCGTAATCAGGAAAGTTAGGCGGAGGTTTGAAAACGCCATATCAACACAATCCAGTATTAAATTAATGACTTCCTAGAGATCGAGGTCTATAGCAAACACACATGGCATTGCACACACATTGACATGGTTCAAGATATGCTTTATACAAAAATGCAGCAATGGTAGTTGCAAACATAATGATGAACGGAATACCTACAACTAAGTACATGGGAGGTTATGGAACGATTGAGAAGTATTAAGAGCTCAAATATGTTGTACTTATACTAGAACTATAATGTAATATGCAGCAATAACGGATATTGCTGTACTTATTGTAAAATACACCGTGTTTCACTTAACACTAAAAACCTGAAAACAGTTTGTTCAGAATCGAGAGTAGAATCGATTGAGCTATATCTTGATGGGGGTAATATTTTTATTTAAATTAGTATTATTAGTTATTTTTTACGTGCCCATTCTATTGTACTCGTAATACAACATTGTGTATATCGCATTGCTAGAGGTTGTTTACCTTTTTTCAGTATTTAGGGGTATTAATACTGGCCGGTTACTTTAACGATTATTTTTTCCGCTACTAGTTTGACGTTGTTTGTCAGTTTAATCTTAATGTTTATCATAAGTCATAACAAATTGAACTCGTACCTAATTACAACCTTGTCATTTTGAATATTGAGTTTATTTGCTTACTGCGATTACCTGTCCAATTTGAAGTTTACTGTGACCAAGCTTTAAAGTGTTTTATTTATTTATTTATTTATTTATTTATTTACAGTGACATCTTAGCTGTCTATTGGTAAACCTTATGTCGTTGCAGTAACGTACACAAATAAATAGTCTTATGGTTTATGATGGTAGTTAGCAATTATTTTATTGAGTGTAGAGCTAAAAGTCAAGTAGAGCTGTACAGAAAATTAAAAATTCAATTAAAAAAAAAGTAACGATCAGATTAAAAGATGAATACTCTAGATGAGTTTAAAAAAATAAAAATCAGTTGGGGTGTCTGAGGTTTTGAGTTATACCGGAAACACCGTGTATAACCTAACCACAAAATTAAAATTTTGAAAAAACCCGCGACCGCGACATAGTAGACTGATTTTCATGAAACATGGCTAAGAACACTCCCGACCAACTCAATTTTCAGACAAAAAAAAATCTAAATCGGTTCATCCGTTCGGGAGCTACGATGCCACAGATAAACACACACACAGACAGATAGACAGACAAGCAGACAAGCAGACAAGCAGACAAACAGACAAACAGACAAATAGACAAACAGACAAACAGACAAACAGACAAACAGACAAACAGACAAACAGACAAACAGACAAACAGACAAACAGACAAACAGACAAACAGACAGACATACAGACAAACACACAAACAGACACGTCAAACTTATAACACCCCTTCGTTTTTACGCCGGGGGTTAATAAAACAAAATGAATGAACACAGTAAGTACTTTACGTATTTATTTGAGCCAGCCGCAGAAGTGGCGTCGTTCGACTGTTCTCCGCTGATAACGAGCAACTTTGCCACCATTGTATGTGTACAGTAGGTACCTATGTAACCTGCTCATAAACTTCGTGACCGGAGCTCGCTCACTACACGTAGATATATACTTCCCGAGCACACGGGGACTGTAACCCCGCGTGTATCCACTTTAATGTTTACTTATTGTTTAAGAGGCTAATTCCCGCGAGTGAAACTTCGTATCCTTGTAATAAATTCATCGGGCCTCGATCAATGCGCGCCGGGAAGCCGGGTCGCGGGCCCTAATACATCTTAAAATTACTTGCGCTCAACTCGACTTACTTACACATTTTGCTACGAGCATGCAGGAAACTTTGTTGAATGCCGTAAATGCTGGGATGAATTTATTCCCTGCGGCGTTAGAGGTACCTATCTAAGAGGTATCTGAGCGTGCTCGATCCGATCCTAGGGATGCAAGTTACAGACTAGAGACATACTATATTACGGTCAATCTTGAATTTAGAAAAAAGCAAATACATAACAAAAAATATCTTACTAATGAAATTGGATTACCTACATAAGTATCATATCACCATCCTTTGCCCCGGATATCTCAGTCGAGTCGAGGGTCTAATATGACTTTCCGACTATCTGGCAACGCTGTTTTTTGAGTTAATAACAAATGATCACGTCAGTTCCAGTCGTAACCTTTACGGTACGTTACTTGGAATCAAATGGCTCTTTAGCGAGTTCCCGTGACGTTAGCGGCAAGACGGATCGCTCGCCATTCCTCCCGTAGCCGGCGCGGGCGCGGGCGCGGGTCGGGGGCGGGGAAGACACATTGCTAACTTTGGAGCGTGAAGATAATATCACGGGAATGGCGACCGACCGTGCAGGAACATCATTTTGTCGGTAACGTACCGATTTTAGCTGTAGGGGATACCTAAATCTTGAGAGCTAGTCCTCTTTGCAGGGGGATTCGCAATAGCCGACAAACAAACGCCATGACACCTTACCCTCGGGCCTTATCTTACCTTCGGGCACAGCACTATTTTTACTCCCGACGCAAAAACGACGGGGTGTTATAAGTTTGACGTCTCTGTCTGCCTGTCCGTCTGTTTGTCTATTTGTGTGTGTGTGTGTGTGTCTGTCTGTGGCATCGTAGCTCCCGAACGGATGAACTGATTTAGATTTTTTTTTTGTTTGAAAGCTGAAGCCGGGAGTGTTCTTAACCATGTTTCATGAAAAACGGTTCACTATGTCGGGGTTTTATCAAAATTTTAATTTTGTGGTTATTTTATTAAAAATTTAGGTATTTTCGTTTCTTAATTATTACTTACACAACTGTACATTGTACCTACATTCCCGAGCGTTTTATACACTTAAATAATTTTGTTGTCACAATGGAAGTTTGAAGAACTCTAAATTAAATTCTTAAACAAAACGCTGGTTTTAACGTAGTCTTACTTTACTGCCGCTAGGGGTCCTTTGTGCCGCCGCGCCGCATCGCCGTTTGCCAAAACAATAGGCAATTACAAGACTAAAACAAAATAAAAATGTTGTACAGCGTGCTTACATCTAACTTTTCCGTTTTATAGCATACGAAGGTAAAGTTAACGTTAAAGGTAGACATTTTATTATCTTTCCTGCACTAATATCGTTGAGTCTAGAATCTTATAAAATGCGGACATAAATTCGAGAAGTTTGGAACGCGAGAGTTGCTAGTTTCTGACACCGTTAGTTATCGGCGAGTTCCGGCAGACGAGGAACAGGGCACGGGCCGATTCGAAGACACACTGCCATCAGAATGGTCATTCGGTCTCGTTAAAATAAGTTAGTTACCTTGAGTCTCGTCTCGGCTGCACCCATGAATGTACGGACAAGAAGGAGCGAAGTGCGCGTTAGCTGAAGGACATACATATCCAAATTAGACGTCATTTTAATATCAGTGCACATTGAAATTGAGCTAAAAGTGTGGCGTCAACCGTGAGAGAGTAAGGTAGCCGTCCCGGGCTCCCGCGCGCTCCCGGCTGCACGAGCTCGGGCTGAGTGAGACAAGTATCCACTAAACTTTGTCTCGCGAGATGCCGCTGCGGTCAAAGATGGACGTTTCCAAAACTAAGTGAAACAGACGAGAGGTTTCACTCCCGAGGGATGAACTATAAATAAGTAATTTTCACAGTTAGAAATACAAATCTTCCTTTAAGGGCTCTTGAGATGGATTAATAATGTAATTTACTTTTGAAAATGTAGTCTTTTGCTTAAGCATAATTTAAACACTCTGCAGGGAGCAAGTCTCTAGGGTTCTGTTCTGTCCCATCGTCAAATATTTGTTTCGTCAAATACTATAGGTAGATACAATTTAAGTATGAGTGAATAAGGATCCATTAGAATGTAACATTACATCGAATTGGCATTGATAAAGTAAAGTAAATACTTAATCATACGAACTACCTATTCTTCTAGCTCGATTCCGGTTTAATAACTTGCTATCTCAACTGGTTTTGACACGACCAACCTTGTCGAGCATCTTTTCGCGTGAATCAGTGTGGGGGATCTGCGAGCTCGTATCGTCAGCGTTGCAAATAGTTAAAATCAGGCTCCTAACCTCCTAGGTAGACCTGTTTAGCTTTATATTCAGTTTAAAGCACGAACCTGGGTGGGGCACGTTTCACAATTAGCCTGGCTGCAAAGGCGCGGTGTTTGTGTTGCCGGCTCGGGCCTCTAAACGCTCCACTAATATTTAACTTGGCCCGCGCGCGCGGCCCGCGGGCCATGATTGGGAAAAGGTCGCTAAATTATTCGCGCACAAACAAAATTATTCATCCGCGCTGAATGCCAGTGAATGTTTTAAGTCGTAATCGGCCGAGGGCGCCCGGGGATCAAACATCTCCACTTCATTATCAATATAAATTTATGCCAATGGAAATTTATTCATCGAAAGGATATTTTGTGCAATAATACAGAGTGCTTTTGCCGATTGAGAGGTAGGTCAATATCTACCTCAATAGGTTACATCTTTGTTGTTTTATTGGATTGATATAAAGTACAAACTAAGTCGTTTTAACACACGCACTTGCGCATAATCTCTTCTTCGAATTGATATAAGTAGTATTACAATCAGTGGACAGAGAGTTTCTGCATCACATCAGTTTTTATGACGCAAAATAGGCGCAAGCCGTCGAGTTGCGGAAAATTGCCCGTACCTACTACAATACAATACACACCAACTTTTCATGAAATATACCTAGATCATGAAAATTTTAACTGAAATAAGGTATCCATCTAACCTTTTTCGCTTTACACTGTATGTTAATTAACAAAGCCTAGCTTTAACTTGTTTTCTAACGTAAAGACCAGGCTAGTTATGCAATGAAGCCAATCGGTTTGTAGATAGTATTCTAAACTACAGGTCGAAAGCACGACAAATTCAATTATAGCACTTTAATGATCACATAACCGGCAAACCTCTCCCGCCAGCCCCGCCGGATCAGGCCCGGGGCGACACGCCACGTGGGCTCATTACGGGAACTCAATGATACGCTTTATCATTATCACTCACGGACACGGAGCGAGGAGCGCTTCGACACCAATTGTAGGAGCCAAACCAAACCATAATCGAACGCGAATAAAATATATGTGATAGGTAAAGACCATCATATTCGGGTTTTCTAGTCTTCTTAACAGTCCGTGTCTTCTTAAACAATCCCAATTCCTTACACCGTGGCCTGTGATCCTAAATAACCTTTATTTCGAATAGAATAAAATAGCATTAGAATGTCATACTTACGTGTTGGTTTCTGTTTCGCGCCCTACTATTTACTAAACATCCTATAAACTCCAGAACATTGTTTCCCGATGGGTAAAAACAGAATGAGTATATATATATTTCTTATATATGTTTGCCACATTCAATATTCACATATTGTGTTTGTAGCCTATGCGATCTACGATGCACAAAGCTATGAACAATCAAGTTACAAACACGAGCGCGGACAAAGACAGTTAATTAGTGTGGAATGGTTGATGTGTCACACGATGTAGTTACCTATAGTAGGTACACATACATACGTGTAGCGAGAGACGTCTGTCTGGGACGCAAGGCTGACTGAACACGTGGCTACTTTTTGAACGAGTGGAGGGAATCCCGGTTCAGCTCGCAGCGATCAGCGTTGGGTGATTTTTATATCACATGATGAGAAGCCTGCTTTACATGAGAAACTGAACTAAGCTTATTCAAATGTGCAAACGGGTGCTCTTTTATTTACTAAGTAGTACATTTGTGATCAGTAATTTAAATTTCATATGTATGTTGAGAGCATGAAAAGTGTTCCAAGATTCGTGGCTCAAGCCGCAAAGCAGGAGGTGCGAAGCAATGCCTAAATCCAAGGGACTCCCGCTGTTGTCCTAGTTCCAGATTGCGTGTATCTTTCCCTGTCGCTCTAGTGATGCCTTAGTTGGAGAAAAAGAGAAAGATGCATGCATTCTGCAAAGTTTGGTGTTCGTGGTAAGTCCGGGTCGCCGTCGATGCAAATGCCGCTCATTCCCGAGTCGGCGCGAGGAGCGCGCCAGCCGGAGCCGCCAACTCGCGCCAAGTTATTTGCCTTTAAAACGCGAGATAATTCCTCGACTCAGCCGCGGCCCCAAACTTTTTGTCGACAGACGAACCCTTATAATAGCGTCTGATTTATGAGATCAAAATAAATAGCAGGCCGTTTTGCTCTAGAATAAAACCTCTCTGTGTTGAAATTGTGAATTTTATATAAGAAAATGAAAGAGCATAGACATGCTGATATTTTTACAGGGTAGAAGTGCGTGGCATATGGCACGTATAATCACATTATGGTTACGGCTCTGAGCGACGCGACGGCCGGATGACGCGCTGACATCTCTGTTAGGCGGTCAATTAGACTGATTAAATCAGCTTACACCACCAATGCACTGCACTACATCCATCAGTATTAATCAGTAGGCGTATTTCGATTGCAGTAATTAAGTTATGAGTTTGATCTGAATTTGTAAAGGATATGATTTGTCGGTGGCAAGAGTAACAGTGCTTTATTCAGGTGGAATAATACCTGATACCTAACCTATGTATTATTCTTGAGAGTATTAGGTGCGGGTTACGGGCACGCCTCCAGGTCTCATTTTTAGGGTTCCGTAGCCAAAATGGCAAAAACGGAACCCTTATAGTTTCGTCATGTCCGTCTGTCCGTCTGTCCGTCTGTCCGTCTGTCCGTCTGTCACAGCCGATTTACTCGGAAACTATAAGTACTACAGTGATGAAATTTGATGGGAATATGTGTTGTATGAACCGCTACAAAATTATGACACTAAATAGTAAAAAAAAGAATTGGGGGTGGGGCCCCCCATACATGTAACTGAGGGATGAAAATTTTTTTTCGATGTACATACCCGTGTGGGGTATCAATGGAAAGGTCTTTTAAAATGATATAAAGTTTTCTAAAAAACATTTTTCTTAAAGTGAACGGTTTTTGAGATATCAGCTCTCAAAGTCGTAAAAAGTATGTCCCCCCCCCCTCTATTTTTATAACTACGGGGTATAAAATTCTAAAAAAAATAGAGGTGATGCATGCTAATTAACTCTTTCAACGATTTTTGGTTTGATCAAAGTATCTCTTATAGTTTTTGAGATAGGTTGATTTAACTGTAATTTTGGTTAAGTTATTGGTTTATTATATTTGCTGCTACGGAACCCTTTGTGCGCGAGCCCGACTCGCACTTGGCCGGTTTTTTATTTTAAGCTTAAGTACATTACAGTGTTTCTAAAATCAACTCGCATTTAAAATGAGATCTCGACTTTAAAAATGGTAGTTGAAATTTTCGAGAAGTATTTCCAGTTTACATTTCATAACTTAAATATTATGTACTTAGTTTTGTATTAATAAGAACTGTAGCGTACCTTTGGTTCTTAAAAGTACATACCTACCTCGTCACGCATCTTTGGTGGAAACACCGCCTAAATAAGTACCTGGCTTATAGGAAAACTTTTTAACAAACGTTAGGATATCATTTTTCTTGTGTAATTATTAGGAAGTAGGTAATATACATATTGTGTTTGTGCATGATGTAGAGTGAAGGAGACAGTTTACCCACACAGGCGTCCGTGTGGTCAGCAGAAGCTCCCGTGCCAGCGGCAGGCGCTATAAGTTAATAACATCGCCGCCGCAGTCCGCACTCAATACCCGTCGCAACTATCGAGGACACAGACCACACACTACTCACACGTATTCATTTGCTTATTAAAGTATGGATTTTAATTTACACAAGGGCCTACTGCCAGAAGGCACTATCTATATATTGAGGCACTATCGCCAGAAAATTGAAACCCTTGAGATCAAAGACTACCACCACCACTCTCACAAGATAAGTACTGAAACAAGTCGTCACGTTCCATACAACTTATCTGCGTCAGTCAATGTGTGATGTGACCTCGACGGACTCAATCTGCCATTCGTGGTAAATAGAATGCAGGCGATTGTAGCAGTATCGATAGTTAGTAGTTGTCTTTGCTATTGTTATTTGTTTTCTTAGATAGCGTCTCGGTAGCTCAAATTGAAAATAACTGGCCCCGTGGCCGAATGGCATTTCTCGGACGCGAAACGAAAACGAAACGCCGCGAAAGCTAGTCTGGCTCTGTCGCGCCAATACGCAAGAGCGATAGAAATAGATATCTACTAGCGTTTCGTGAGCGTTTGTGCCATTCGGCTACGCACCCTGGTCAGCAAAGGTCCTGGATTCAACTCCCCAAAAAATGAATTTTAGACACCAAAATGTTTTAGCAACATTGGTTATGTTTTTGTTTGTATTAGCTACAGTAGTGTGTGCCGTGTGTGAGTGGAGGTGATCTGCGATGGCGACAATCACAGTATTGAGCGAGCGGGCGAGTAAATTGGCCGACTCCGGCCGGCTGATGGAAGCATTGATTACCTGTGTCCGGCGTCCGGCGCGCCGGTCCGGCGTCGGGCGCCGCCGTCCGGCCGGCATACTTTAATAACTTTAATCACGATGTCGCGGGAGATAATTATCCAACTTCTGACAGCGTCGCCCTCGATCATTTGATGAAAGGTCACTGTGAGATATTAATATTATAAATGTGATGTTTTCACGCACGATTGTTTGTTTTCATTTACATTCTTTTACAGGTTTATCTACCTAATGTATTTCTAATAGTACATGTTTGCTACAAAGTACCAGCTAACAAAAACCTAAGATATACCCATTTCCGTCCTTTAATCTAATTTCTGTCCCAATTTTGTTGGTTTTATTCATTCCAAGGGTTCAAAAGATAACCCTCAATGAAAAATAAAAATACGTCATGCCAGTCGTCTAGCTTGCATATCATATTTATTACGGGTCAGAGTGCTCTGAATATGGATTAAGATTTAGACAAAAATTCTATATACTTACCTATATCTTCATCATCATTGGCCATGACATCTTAGCAGATGATTGTTGCAGTGATTTTATTGTGTGGTGCCGGTACATCGTCTTTGGTGGCTTAGTAGTCCGATGGCAGCACGACACCTTTTGCCACATCTGTCACAGGTGAAACGCGAGTCAAGAGGAGGAGGAGCTCTGGAACGGAGCCTTTTCTGCTTAACCTATATCTTATAGAGTCTGAAATAGTGTAGATCCTATTAATCTCACGGCTCATCTCTTTCTACACAGACTCTACCGACAATCGTTAGGTGCCTCTAATAATTGCATGAGTGGCGTTGATTGTCACAAATGCACGTCATCATATATTAAGTCAAGCCATGATATAGTATTGTTTGCAGATGATACTTCCCTTATTTTCAAAGTCAAACGTCAGCAACAAACTTGTGAAAATGTAAACAATGCTATTTCCGAAGTAGTTAATTGGTTTAGTGTTAATAACTTATTGTTAAATGAGAAAAAGACTAAATGTATTAAGTTTGTAACGAGTAATGCTAAAAATGAACAAGCAAGTGTCGTTGTGAAGGATGAGGAATTGGAACTGGTAGATAGTACAGTTTTTCTTGGCATAACTTTAGATTCTAAACTTCAGTGGGGTCCCCATATTGCTACCCTCTCGAATAGACTGAGCTCTGCAGCATTTGCAGTGAGCAAGATCCGTCAGTTAACAGACGTGGAAACAGCTCGATTAGTTTATTTTAGTTACTTTCACAGCATTATGTCATATGGTATTTTACTATGGGGCAGTGCTTCAGAGATAAATACCATATTTGTTCTGCAGAAGAGGGCTATTCGAGCAATATACAAAATGAACCATAGAGACTCACTTAGAGATAAGTTTAAGGACATTAATATAATGACAGTGCATTGTCAATATATTTATGAGAATATTATGTATGTACATAAAAACATTTGTAAATTTAAGAAAAACTGTGATGTACATAATATAAACACTAGAAATAAGCATAAGCTTGCAGTGCCCTTCACTCGGCTCCATAAAATTAAAAAATCATTCATGGGTAATTGTGTAAGATTTTATAACAAACTTCCTAATGCCATCACTGAACTGTCTTTTAATCGATTTAAACATTATGTAAAGCGTATACTGATCTCTAAAGCCTACTACAGCACACAAGACTACATGAATGATGAAACACCGTGGGATACAAGTATTGTTGAAAACCATTAATTATATAGCTTATTAATGATGATAATTGTTGATAATTCAATGTATTTTTATACAATTTTTTTGACATTTAGAATTTATTCTAGAAGTTTTTATACTAGTATTTTTTTATACAATTTAGATTGATATCATTTTAT
Organism: Leguminivora glycinivorella; assembly: GCF_023078275.1. Classification (NCBI taxonomy): domain Eukaryota; kingdom Metazoa; phylum Arthropoda; class Insecta; order Lepidoptera; family Tortricidae; genus Leguminivora; species Leguminivora glycinivorella. The sequence goes on from NC_062973.1 coordinate 205,447, forward strand.
TAAATCAATGTAGTTTTAAAACAATATTGTTTATTGCACCAATAAATTGCTCTGATATTTAGAATAAGATGAATATTGTACACTGTTGACAATTTAAAAGTGCTTATTGTAAGCCTATTTGAATAAAGAATATTTTGATTGATTGATTGATTGATAAGGACATGTTTATTTTTTATTTTATTTTATTTTCATTTTATTTATTTGGGTCATCAACATTTGACATTAGTTAGCGGCGGCCGTCGTAACTAATTTTACATGGAGAAGCCCACAAAATGAGGACAGCACGTGTTGTGCATATAATTATTATAGGGAATAAGTAGATAATCTAAGCTAAGCTTAGTAAGCTTTGAGATATAACGCAGGCAGCGCCGCGCGGCACCACGAAGCGCGCTCAAATTAGCGCGGTTCGGAGTCTCGGGGCCGACAAAAACCTTTTATCGCTCATTTATCATTCAGGAGCCGATCGGCGCGAGCCTTGTGCCCCGAGAGCTGCCCTTACAAATGCATTGCCTCATCTGTTAATTTTATTGATCATTTGAGAAGTTGGGAGAATATCAGACTTTGTCAGTTTGTTAATTTGAGAAATTCCCAGAATATCTGACTTGTCCATTCATGGTAGGTTAAATATAGTCTATTTTTTATTTTAGTACCTAACTGCGGTATAAATACTAAACATTTCTTTTAACCTATGTGTCAAGTTTCATAACTGTATAAGTACTTACTCTGCATTCTGTTTCCAAAAATTATACCTTGACCTTGACGTACTTATTCATAAAATTAAGCAAACTGTGTTGAGTTGAGTTGTCTATTATTTATCAGCAGTTTGTGAGACATGATAGACGCTCAGGAATGTCGCCATTAGACGTTGTTGGTTGACTTTTAATTTTGAAAATGTCAGAAATTCATATTTATTTCTAATTTTATTTCAGTCTCATCTATTGTGTAAACAAAGTAACAAACCAGGTATGGTTTTGCTCATATCGGCCCTCGCACTTTGAATAGTCGATGATCGGCTAATAGTCGTGCTGCAGTCGGGGCCAGAAGAATGGCAGCCAGCAGCTGAGTGAAATCTCACCCGCATTATAATCTAAATGAATTTTTCACTTAACCGCTTTTATGTTACCGCGGGCCGCGGGGAAGTCAAGGGGGAAAGTAGACTGTCACGCCGAGTTTGATTCGATGAGTTATTCCATTGTTATGATTTATTCTTGTGTTTGGTTTGTTATATTCTGCTTTTGTGACATTTTGTAATCGTGTTTGCATGTATTTAGTTATGTTCTATTGCAAATAAACAATGATTGATTGATTGATTAGGGTTCTTTCAAATGTATTGTAGTATTTGTAGTATGCTTTAGCGATATGGTCACCTAATTCATGTCATGTATTACGTGTGTTCTTCTGTAAGAGCCTTTTCACATTATCAGATCCGATATCGGATGTACGACAGTGTGAAAGGAAGGTGTGGCGGTGGGGGGCGACAAAGATGGCGCTTTTCTATAAATGTCATGATATGTCTCCTAATTAGTTAAAGTTATTATAATAATAATAAAGTTATGAATACCATTTTTCCAGTACCCAAAGGTTGCCTGGAAGAGATCGCTCTTTAGCGATAAGGCCGCCTGTTGTTTACCTCTGTAATAAAATTTATTGTAATGTGTGTGTTCCTATGTACATTTCTGAGGTTGTGCAATAAAGTGGATTTGTATTGTATTGTATTGTATTGATATCGGTCCGACACTGGATCAGAGGAAACGCTCTTATTCTTGAGGGATTAAAAAAAAAAAATTCCATTTATTACTATCACTCATAGAACTACGCTAACTTATAGCTAAGCCTATAGGGATAAGCTCGCCTTTGTATCTCTATTCCTACAAATTGTATATAAACTGTTGTACACAATAAAGTGATTACTACTACTAACTACTACTACTACTTATAGAGGTATATGGAGTGGTTCTATCCTTCGCAACAAATACTCATACATTTCTAGTGATAGTCTGTTCGGAAAGTGAAGAGTCGTGAAATGTATGGGATCCAATGCATTCCACGACCCTTCTCTTTCCGAACAGACTCTACGAGTAGATCAGGGTAGGTACTTCTTTAGGCCACCCTCTCCATCATACCACGAAAAGCATACTTTATTTATTAGTGTTATTGTATCTATCATCAAATCTGCCCATTACACCCGTTATTACATGTCGGTAAGTGTCTCCCACAAGTGTATCTTCTTAATTACCTCCGCACCCTCGTCCGTCACTTCTTTGTTACCCAATTCTGTAAAGTGCCGTATTATATGTCGCAGTACAATGAAACATACTCGTGCCTGCTCGTACCGGTCGCCGGGATTGTAAGAAAAGACGCAGTAAATTTACTTTTTGTGAGCTGACCCTCGTACGCATGGAATGGACAACTTTTTTCGTGATGGTGTTTTTTTGTGAAGCATTTACGCATCCCTTACGCATTTGTATTTAATGTATATGGGATCGTGGGCTAATTTGTGGTTAAACCGTGATGTGATTTCGTCTACCAATAACCTAACGACACTCCGACATAGTGAACCGATTTTCATCAAACATGATGGCTAAGAAAACTCCCGACTAATTCAGCTTAAAAACAAAAAACAAAAACGAAATCTAAATCGGTTCATCCATTCGAAAGCTACGATGCCACAGACAGACACACACTCAGACAGACAGACAGGCAAACAGACAGACACGTCAAACTTATAACACCCCGTCGTGTTTGCGTACCGTATACCGTAATATCGTACCGTAAACATCTTAGTAACTTTGTTTGAATAAAATAAACTCCTACTATACCTACTTTGAAAACCACATTTGCATATAAATACGTAAAATTTTCAAGACCCGCGCTCCCAAATTTGAGGTTTAAACACTTAAACATTGTTTGAGCAGTTTATAAACCGCTTGTACTGCTGAAAGTGCTGAACACATCATCGGTAACGGCCTGAATCACTTCCTATAGGAAATGTAAGATGGTCGTTACGTCCCTGATATCACCAGATGCTACAAAGTTGGAGTCTCGCCAAATCCCAGTCGAATCCGTGTTAGCATGTCACGGTCCGATATCATGAGATATAGACGTGATAAGGATTCATGTCTGTATCAAGTGGGTTTAGAATAGTTGCAAGTTTTAATGAAGCAGTTCACTATATGTAATATAGTTAAAATCAAAGCATGGGATTACATAATTTCTCCCAGTTTTTTATGACATGGCACTTGAAGGTTTGTAAGTGCCTTGCCGATATTTTCACAATGGAGCGCTCCTTCCTTGAAAGTTTGAAAGTCGTATCTGTCTGGAAACACCGCAGGCGACAGTTCATCCCACAGTTTAGCTGCGACGCAGAAAGTTCCCTGGCGCGCCGGGATCCACGCAGCCACTAGGTACTACAAGCAGCGAGGGAAAAGGAGCCACTTTCTACAGCTATATACATTTTCTACTCAATAAACGTGCTTGAACCAGCATCACTAACTATAGAGCCTTACCTTCTTGAAATACGGTACAAAAATGCTCAACTCGTCGATGGTATCTAGAAGGTCTTGCGGCTAGCTCAGGCACGCCGCTCCATAAATATCTATTTGACACCCACGACTATCCCGCTCACAACAACTTTTATAATGAACCTCACGGTCATCGCAATAAGGTCGACTCATTGTCAGTTAAAGCGACGATGGTAGTTTAATTTCACGTCGTGTCCAGGCTAAATAACCGGCAGCCGGCGCCGGTAAATTATGTTAAATGTGTGCTGCGTGCCGGACCCGCCCGGACGGCCGGACCTGCCGGATTAGGAGCCCAGCGCTGGACGAGAAACAACACTATTTATTACATTGGCTCGGGATGATTTACTCCGGTTCCTCGACACGTAAACGTTTAACTTTGAGGGTCACTAAAGGAGTCGCATTTCGGAAGACCCTGTTCTGATGTAACATCTTGTAATGACTTTGAACTGGTTTTGATACGATTTTGTACTCGTTTCATACTCGTATTCAACAATCAACGTGAGCGATCATTACCTTCATATCAAAACAAAACCGGTTAAAAAACATAACAAATTGTAAGATTACAAACCAACTGACCTCAAACTTTCAGGAATACCTTGCCGACTACGTTAAAATATATTTTTCATACGAAAACTTGAAAAGATATTAAGAATTCCGCAAGATATACGTCGAGCGAGGACGTGCCGCCGCCACCTGCATTAATAAGCAGGAGCCGGCATTACTGCTGTACTACACGAATACTATTACATTTGCAAAGCAAATTAAATGTTGACAAAATTTAGTGTCGAACAGTCGGGAGCGGAATGAGTGTTGTTCGCGATTGTAATGCCGCTCGAGCGGCGCGGGGCGCGGTGTGCGGGGCGCGGGGGCGGGCACTCAGCCGGAAAATCCTTTGCCGGCCGGAGCGCACTAATTCCTCGGAAATAGCTTTTTCTGAATAAACGGTTGCATTTTTAGCAGTTTTTAATCGTTTTCACACGGGTTTTTAGTGAAGCCCGTGTAGCGATTGTCGCCGCTCCGCAAAAAGCGAAATGAAACCTCACAAAAACAACATTTATTAATTTTAGAAACGGCCCCGGCCGAGCCGCTCCTTTTGACGATTGTTTGGAACAAATGGTACGCACCATTGAGTATAACACGGGTTTAGGAACAACCATTATTTATTTTAACGCAATTTCACAATTGTTTTGGGCGGCTCGCTGTTTCGACACGTATAATATTGTCAAATGAAATTAAACATGTTGTTTCATGCACAAAAATTCAGAGCATGAAAAATAAGGATACCATTACAAAACATTCTTGTGACTTGTTTAGATTAATAATAATAATAGTAATTTTGCCCTTGAGCCATCTTGGATGTCGCTTTTTGTGGGGGCCCATCTTGTGGGGACGAGTCACCGTCTGCCGGAAATAAAATTGGATACCGTTTTATTAGGCAGGCGTCCGGTTTATCCATAGCCCAGTATTTAGTCCATCACTTTCATCAAAATAGACCAGTTCATTTTAGATTCCTTTAACTCTCAAATAGTCTTTACACCCTGGCGGGTGTTGCCTCTGCGTGTGTCCCATGATACGGGCAAGGGCAACATCCGCTCGGTGTACCCCTTAGATTTCATTAAAGTGTCGAAAGGGCCTCTACGTGTTGGCTTCGGCCCCGCGCACGCCTCCCAAAGGTCCGGAATACCATTGTTCCGTGATGGGAAAGACATACAAAATAATAATAAAATGCTTTAATTGCACACTACAAAAATAAAACATAAATGAAAACGGTTACAAAGTGGTAGGTAACAACAGGCGGTAAATTATATACAATTTAGGATCTAGCAATTGTCCCCTGTTGCGAGAAGTATTGTTAGTGCAAGAAAAACCGTAAAGTATCCTCACAGGCAATAAACAATAGTAAAATAAATGTTTCTTTTTCTTATCTCCAATAACTACACTGTAAACGCCAGCCAAGCTAAGCATGAGTGCGGTAATTAAGTAGCTTATAACTTGCGCACGTGCAATAAACACTCAGCTGGAATTTCCCGCACGCAGTGAATTCTCAGACTCCCTTGCAACTGCTCACAAGCCGTGCGATGATCTCGTGACACTTGATGTTGAGCATCGATGTACGAGCTCCCCTCACAACTCTTCTGAAGCCGTGCAGTGACCACGCGGTGAGTGCCGTGGCGCGCGGTGACGAGTTCAGGTAGCACGCATCGGCGCACAAAACGATCTGTGAACGTTTAAAATTTCATGGTAATCGATTAATGAAGGGCTACATTTCACACAAGGGAAGGGAAGTAGGTACATTTCACACCCGACCCTATGTCTTTCACGAGCTGCTTTGCATTGTTAAATATGAACGTCTTTTATGCAACAGACCTGATGATTTTATTTTCTTTCGTCTTGATTGTACTTCACAAAGATTTAACCACTGCTATGCTTAAGATTCCCTTGTTCCTCGTAGATAACCAAGTTTGATAACTGGTTTTGTATGAGGAAAAATAATTCTTCTTAGCTAACTGGGTTATGAAATAGGATTTTTTTTTCTTCGTAGAAAACTATTTTTTTTTGCAGTTTTCTACGAAGAATATTTTTTCTTCTTTGCTTGCCCGGTTATGAAATGGGATTTTCTTTCCTCATAGAAAACCATTATTGTATGCAGATTTCTATGAAAAACATTTCTTCTTCCTGATTTTTTTTTCCTCAATGAAAACCATTAGGAATACCTAATGGTTTTCATACTATGCAGTTTTCTACGAATACTTTTTTCTTCTTAGCTTATCCGGTTATGAAAAGCAGCCTTGATCTCCGCTGTAGCCATGAATCACGAGGCGTTAGCAAACTATTGCCTAATCCGATGAGTAACGACGTGTTACCCGACGATTTGTAACGGAATTTAAACAAGGAGGCACTAATGCTACAGTTAGGACTTACATGGAAAATATTGCGCTTAAGAGTGACAAGAATGAGCTCAGCCTATCACGATCGCAGCAGCATTGTTACTGAAGCCTTAATCAGTTTTGCAGCAGTTAGCAACGAACAACTCCATGCCTTTTCCACCCGAATTTAATATTGACTAGTATATGCTGTACGTCATAATTATGTACCTAAGTGAGGTAAATTAGCAACACACGCATATTTTCCCTGGAATTTTTAAAAGCTAAGTATTCTTTATGTTTATATGGATGACAGATGCCGCGTGAAACCGCGGTCAACGAGCGAGTTAACCACAATTTATTTCTCCCGGCAACGTTGAAATAACAGTGACTCTGTTTAACATTGTAATAATGCGGTTTTATTTACGGGCAAGCGTCGCGCGTTCGACAGTCGGTTTGTCCAAAACTATGTACCTATTTAGTTTAAAGGTGGTTGCCGATTGGCTACTCGCGAATAACCAAGCAAAATATTCAGCTTAATGAAAATAAATGTAGGCATTAATTTTAACTTTTGATTGGCATAAACACCGGCATGTCGATGTTTTAGTACGTTTTCAGATTATCTGATCCTATATCGGACGTAGAACCGATATCCCATACATTCAAGCCGCTACAAGCCGCCGCGTTGTGTTTTTTGCCTTTGAAATCCTTCCGACTTCCGATATCAGATCGGATAATGTGAAAACGCATTTAGTGTCCAAATGCCTAAGTAAAGGCCTTCTCTCTTTTCCCCTACTCAACCCTATTTGGTAGAATTTTCCCACCAAATTTTAGAGTTTGAAAAGTGGAAATTGTTTGCCTTGGGTGAGATACTGTATTTTTGTACAAGTTGCATGTAGTATCCTTGAGAGATTTCAAACTACTTGACCTATAGGCACATACTATAATTATATTCTTCAACGCACGTAAAGTATAGACGGCAGTATGTTCTCTGTTTATTGGCCAGAAGACGGCAGACTATAGTCCCTTCATTGCACTTCAACGCCAACGTTCGGCTTTAATATAACAAGAGCACAGCTCAGATATCACATCTCGAGGCAACACACGGAGACTTTACGACTTGGCCAATTGTCGTGAGAGGGGGGAGGGAGGAGGGGGGGTGCGCGCTTCCTTCGCGGGTTATTCACTGGCTTATTCACTGGGAACTCCTACCAAGTGGAATGACTGTTACCGCATCAGTATACTGTAATCAGCTTAAAAATTTAAACCAAAAAATCTGTCAGAATCGTCCACAGCATGCTAAAGTTTTTTTCTTACACGACAATGTTCGCCCACACATTGCAAAAGTGACTCGGCTAAAGCTATTGGAGCTAGGTTGGAAAGTGATACCTCATCCACCGTACTCTCCAGACTTGGCACCTACGGATTACGCATTGTTCAGATCGCTAAGCAATGCCTTGAATGAAAAAAAGTTCGATGATCAAGCCCATCTACGACAGTACATAGCTGAGTTTTTTGAATCTAAACCTAAGAACTTCTTCGCCAATGCTATTCATTCTTTACCAGAACGATGGAGACAAGTAGTAGATAACGAAGGCCGTTATATTTTTGATAAATGATTAAAATAATAAATTAAATAAAAATTACAATATTGGTTATGATTCGCTCATTACTTTCTTACCAACCCAATAAATACGGCCCATTAAATGTACAAGACCCTTGTATCGTAAAGGCCATTGTTTGTTCAGCTCCGGAGCAGTCGGTCCTTGTTATTAGGGATATAAATATTTGCCTTACGTTCCCGTACATAAAAGGATGCTGACTATTGACGCTTGTTTAAGGCGAATAAAAGGCTTTACGAGGGATTCCGCTTTTATATCGCTTTGAAGAGGCTCGATCGAACGCTCGTGGAGCGGGTTATTAAGTTTTACAGGCCAGCTCGAACATACACTGATCCTCGACTGCAGTGTCGTGATATTCCCTTGAACTCCGTTGTCGACCTACCTTTCATTCGCACGAAGAGGTTTGCCTCTTCTTTCCTAATGCGAACTGCTAAGGAATGGAACATGTTCCCCTCATCTGTATTCCCGGGCGAATACAATCTGGGTGAATTCAAGTCAAGAGTGAATAGGCTATTACTGAGCTACAACCTCGGCCTTTTCGTCACTTTCCATCAGGTGCGACTAAGGTCAATCACTGGCCAGTTTATAATAATAAAAAATAAAAAAAAACTTCCGTACATGTACTTGAGCGAGCGAGGCGCGCGATAACTAAGACAATGTGCGTAGCCGAATGCGTTTGTCGCTCAAGATAATATCTGTTTCTATCTCTATCACTCTTGTATATTGGCGCGACAGAGCTAGACTGCATTTCTGGCGTCGACGATTGCCATTCGGCTACGCCGGCTGCTGATTCAAATATCATTCGGATCAGAGTTCAAATTGCCCCCTCAAAGCGCGAACGTGCTTTGTCTACTTTCGATGTCACGTTGTTTTAGTTTTTAGTTGAGTATTCGGAAGGTAGCCGGCGTTCACCCGCTCCGAAACCAAAAAAAAACTTCCGTCCCTTTGAACATAGAATTTCGTTGCCTAATAAATCAAAATTGCATTTTTCTTGGAAAATATGTCTTTGTGGAAGGTTGGAAGCTGTGGAGATAGTTAAATTCATCAGATACAATGAAATGTATGGAAACAAAAACGTTCCCGTGTTTTCCCGTGTGGTGGCTGCTTAAGATTTCCACCTCCCCCTTTACTTAGGGTTTGGGTGGTGTCGTAGACGTCGATTGTGGGATATGAATTGTGGTGTGCTTGCAACCTGCTACTGCAATAATCACGATTTCGGTTTTCCTTTCAGCGATTACTTTAAGCTTTAAAAATGACACACAATTCCCCTTCAAACTCCCCATCAAATTTACAGAATTTACTCCAATTGTAAGACTAGTGTACAAAGCAGATTCACATAAATATTATTCGCATAAATATGACGCCATAATTTTAAAGCGAGATATTTGCTCCTGAGCCATAACATTTCATTGCGAGCATATTTTTCTGATGCATGAGAATGGGGGGGATGGGAGCTGAAGGTGGAACTTCTAGATCTGTGCAGTCGGGATTGAAATGTAATTTTAAATTAAAGGTCAATGCTACATGAACCCGCGGAGGATATTCGGCTCTACCCCTATAAAGGTTACATAATTATAATACATAATTATTTGAAATTTGCGGTAGTAATGTCACGATGCATGTAATCACTGCCATGGACATGGACACCCGGAACACCAGAATCATTGGAGGTCCGTTACCGGCCTTTAAATTGGGTGCACACTCTTTTCTTGAAGGTTTTTAGGTCGTATTGGCTCAAAAATACCGCAGGCGACAGTTCGTTCATACTTTAGCTGTGCGAGGCAGGAATTTTCTGGAGAAACGCACAGTTGAGGACTGCCAGGCATATAAGTGATGGATATGGAAACTCTTCAATAATATTTTTGACATGTGCCATTGCCATATTTTTCATCCTTAATATGACACTCGTGCACTTTAATATCAGAAATTGTGCTTCAGCGTCATAAAGTTCAACAGCGAGCATATTTTTCCGATCCATGTGCGGGGAAGGGGAGGGAAGGTGGAACAATCGGGTTTAATTGCTACACGGACCCGCGGCGGAGATTCGGCTTTATCGCTCGATGACAATTTACGAGCTACTCGCACCGCGGCCGCTGCCCGCTGTTGTTACCACTTACCGAATTTTTATTTTTGGATGTACGTACCTTACATATTAAACTGACAGCTTACTGTGATTTGATCTCTGTTTCAGTGGAAAGACAGCCAAAGCTATATGAATGGTTTTGTTCCAGGTTACAGGTCTCGCTTACCTGGTTGTACGTTGCACAAGTGGTCTCCGCTGGGGGAAGCCGTAATAGCACCCGCGGAGCTCTGCATCAAAGTTTGATCAGGTCCGCGCGAGGACGCCGTTACGATTCCTTTCCACTTCCCTTCGACGATATCTACGAGTAGGTATAGTGGCTCCAGAAGCGTATTCTGGATGTGATGTTTAATATTCATGTCACTGCCTCCTTTTCCTCCTACTGGTTGTATTTCCTCATTTCACTGCCAATGCCTCATAGGTTTTGGAAGTACCATTAAACAAATATGAAACCGTCTATTTTCGCTTTGGTTTGAAGTTCGTTCATCAAACTCGAGGTCTAACAAGAAAGCATTTATTCAAAATCCGATTCCTAAATGGCAATAATTGAGTTTGGTGGACGGAGGTACGTGTAAGCTTTATTCGAATGTTTAGGTAACCGCGGCGGAGCGGCGCGGCGCGGCGCACGAACACAGCTAACTGTGCCGGTGTTTGCTCGGCGCCTTCTGAAAGGTCCCATTTGTTTAGGACGATCCGCCGTTCGGGAGTTGCCGCAAACTTTTTGTCTCTTTGTCCACTGAAGGATTTCCACCCACAGACTTTGCATTATGAAACGTTCACAGCGGTTTTGGTAGCGAAAGCATAGAAAAGGGATCCGTGAACAAAACAGTTTACTTAATAAATACTTTATTGATTTCATTAATTACACTGGGCTTGATCCAGATTTGGCAAATTGTTTAGGATTTGATCTGGTTCTGATACCTTGAAGATATAATACAAAACTAAGAAACAAACAACAGCAAAAAATAAACACAACTCAATTTTCAGAAATCTACTGAACCAACCAATTGCATGCAGATTTTTATATCGTTTTAGAAACTGAAAGGTGAAATAAACACAAAGAGTAGTGTAGCCCTATACTCGTAAACATGCGCCATCTACTCAAAGCAGAGTAGCCTCGAATGAACAGCCGTCGCAGGTGCAAAAGAACGAGTACAAAAAGTGCATTAGCGACGGACGAAGTTTGCGACACTTCTTAACTAGGCGACGAGGGCGCTCCAGTTTACAAATTGATATATCAACTCGATTCTTTCGCTACGACTTTTCTCGCATACTAAACGTTGTATGTTATACAAACTTGGTGGGCGGTGGAGTAAGGATATCAATCAACATGACAGATAATATCAGTGATAAATGTAAAGAACAAACCTTTGCCTATCTACTAATGGTAAGTGATATGAAGTTATTACTTTTATTTTTCGTGTGTAGCGAGTGTAAGTGGTAAGTTGTAGCGTTTCTTGATAGAAATATTTTAACAATAGTCAATAAATATTAATTTATTAATAAAGGGTTTTTAGGTAAGTTGTTTAAACCACTCCAGAAAACTTTTACAATGTATTCGTACCTATTTCTTCTAACCTACAACATCCGAACATCCACAATGTGAGTGTCAATGGACCGTCGTCTCACAGCTGTACCGCGCTGGTGCCTACACCTACAGGTACGAGTAGCCATAGACACGGCAATCAGCTGCCACGGCTCCGTACAATGGCTGTTCTGCTGCAATGACTGGCTGCAAGCTGCAGCAATTCTGCAATCTCCACTGCGCTCCGTACGCGCGGCGCCGTTTTGTTTCGGCGAGCCTCGGAGCCGCATCGAAATTTCAAAGCTGTGTTGATTTGACATGTTTCTTGTCAGTGAAATAATTGGTAAACTACTTAGAGAGTGCGCCCACGGGCGACTTTTCGAAGCAACTTTTTTGTCGCGCCCATGGGCTAGTATGAAAGTGCGCTCACGAAGCGACGCAACTTTTCATACAAATACGTAAGTCGCCGAGCAACTTTGTCGCCCGTGGGCGCGCACCCTTCCCCTACTTATCGCGCAGCAAATGCCTGGCTCCTTACGTGCCGCACGCGCACGTCTCGAATATTTAAAATTGTGTTCTGTTGAACGGGCAGATAACTTTCATAAAGGAGATATTCGGATGACGATGCTAGCAGCATTGTTGCACCATTACCTAAGTCGGGAAATGTCACAACCCCTCGATAAATTAGAGCACTGTCTTTTAATGTTTCAAATTCTTTGAAGAATAGTTACTTACAAAAGTTCGCTGGATCAATGCCGCAGCAGCAGGTAATGTTGCCGCAGCAACGCTTCTGTGGTTTGCAGTTTCTACAATGTCGCATGAAAACTAGGTAAATAATTAAATCAGATCAAAGACAACAGTTCAAACCTTCAGCATATGCATGAATAAGCTTCTCAAATGTTATCAAATCAACTTATGTTTACAAAATTCAAATATTCGGTGCCCCGTGTGAGAGTGAAGTGCAGCGGCAAGTGCAGGCAGTGTTTTGGAAGCAGAACGAGTCAAAACAAGCGCCGCGATAATTAGGGTCGCTTGTTTCGAGTCGGCGGGAGGTAATTTTCCTGCCGGGTTTGCAGGTACGAGAAACTAGCTGTTTCCTACTCGTGATGATCTAAAAAAGCGCCACGATTTTGCAAAAAAACTCTGTTCTCTGAGATCAGAATAAATGAATGAAAAACATAAAAATCTAAAGATACTGCATTCAGCCAATATTAAATTATATATTTCTTAGGCTCGACGAATAGAAGGACGTCGCTGGACGATAATGAAGAGCCGACAGGGTCGGAGCGCACTGATACCCGGATTACTTGCTAGTTTTACTGCTAATCGTAATTCATTGGTCCTCTCTGGCGGGAGATATTTAGATAAGCCCCTTCCAGTTTATGGCCCATTGTGGTATGTAATAAAATACGAGCGTGACACCGCAGCTCGCTTCTTCCGGCTCGCGGTGCACGCGTAAAAACGAGACATATGAATTATTCTCGTAAATTATTTATTTATTTGCTGAACGTGTAAATGTGGCGTTGTAAAACTCTGCGAGGGCTTTGCTATGTCCTTATGGAGTCAAATTCGTTCCAACACTTCCAACGGCCGCCACTATCATAATGTTTGACATGTCCATAGATTACGCGTGACAAGCAGAGCGCCACTTCTAAACGCACGTTGCCAATACTGTGTGAAATGTGAACAGTTTGCCCTGACATAAATAAATGAAACTTCTGTTCATGACCTAGTTAATAAACTTGGCATTTACCCATTTATTTGTCTTCATATTATTTTCCTACCTAATCTGTTAAAATCTATTCCAATCACAAGACGGGCTAATTGCGTTGGCAGCCATTATTAATGAGTATCGCTGTTACTTCCTCTCGAGTCTGTCTTCATTTCCACAGCGCATCAAATTTCCGATCCGTGGTCGCGGTTACCGGTTTATCCCGGTACCGGTACCGGTTACGGCCGTGTCCGGTACCGGGTATTACGGCGATGCGATCGGGACCGCTAACTGATCGAGTCAGGAACTTAACGGGCAACTTCGATAACTGGGAATCGTAAGATTGCGGCATGTTAAATGGACTGTGGGATTGCGTTTGGTATGGCTGCCGAGTTTGGCCGAGAGATTATTACATACGTTTTGGCTAACTGTAAGATGTGCACTTATACCTATACAGCATGCGAATTGGTAATGTATCTACTGTAGACATATTATTCTCTTACATAGCAAATCTTTGTCTGCATAAAGGCTGTGTTTCGTAGAGCTGAGCTGAGCTAAAGATGTATGTCGAACCAAGTTACATTTGCAATGACCGCCGTTTTACTTAATTACTAAGCGGATCGTAGCCAATGCATAAATATATATTTTTTAATATGTCACGAGCAGTGTATCGCAAATAAGTAACAGAGATAAAGTTAAAACTGTTTTTGGTCATTTTTCTGGTTTACTTAGCAACGGCTTGGATGTAGGCCAAAACAACTCCGCAGTATTTTAAATGCATACATTTTGGTTTTTTACTTCCTGAATAACCACTATTGTGCAACTTTGTATTTTCTTAATGAACAATAACTTAAAATGTTGTCTTGTCGTCATCATCACAATCGTCATGTTACATATTTCAGCCGTTAATCGTTCACTGCTAAGCCAAGGAGGCGTACGCCACTTATCCCGGTCCTGGGCTAGTCGCATCCAGCGGTGCCCCGCAATTTTTCTAATATGGTTCATCCAACGAGCTAACTGATGCCTGGCGCTTCAATTTTACATCAGAAAGCGGCCACCATTCTGTCAACATTGTGGTCCACCTGCCATCACTCTTGTTTTAATAAGCAATAACTTATTGGACACAAATATGAATAACCACAAGGTATAACTTGGACCTTTCAAAGAACAGAATATTGAACCACAAAAGTAAAGTTGATGGAACCGCCGAAGCGTTGATGTTCTGTATTCAAGTCGGCGCGGTCCTTCAGTTACTGTCCGACCCGAACCGCGCATTGGTCCATTTACCTACACGATACGGGTTTTTTAAGTTTTTGAGTGAACCCAATTTTTTTGCGCTACTGGCATTTGGGAATATAAGCTACAATTTATTCAGGTAAGAATAGTGTATTTGTTCGCCAAGAACTTTGTTATTGCTTTCATTGCCATTGGCGTACGTACTAACCTATGATATTTTACGCTTATAATATTTTATCGATTGCAGTTGAAAACGAGATATTTAACGGTTCTCACATTCAATATTGATTACTGGGAGGGAAGAAATAGGTACATTAGAGTTCTTTGACCCGACCATGATGATAACTACATAAATCTAGCTTCGTCGAACACTATCAAAAACTCGTAGCGTGTAAGTGGGTCATGGAGCAGAAGCGTAAACCGCATTGATCTCGGAAATTGCGGTCAAGTGCGAGCGCGATAAGGGCGCGCACACACTGCCCACTGCCCGGAACTAATAAACCAGTGACGGACCCGCCAGCCATCATATCGGACACACAACAGCGGGGAAACGGGCGACGGCAGCGGTCGTGTCAATCTGCTTCATATAATGAGCGACGGACTTGGCGGAATACCGATTTTCACACCAGTTTGCTGCTACAAAGGAAATATCTTATATATATTATTTTCTCCACACCAGTTCAAAAAGGCTTTCTCAAATCCTAGAGTCAGAATTTAACCAAACATGAAAAGAGAATCACGTATTAAAACTAATTTAAATATATCCGGATATTTTTCAGCATTCGTGGTGAACCCGGGGGTCACAAGGCCGGGTCTGGTGGGTGGGTCCATAGTTTTATTTTATCAATAAATATCTCGGTAACCGAACACAAAATTAAGAAAATTTAGTTCTACCCACAAGAATGGCATGGTAAATTAATTTGGTTCATGTTTTAGTAGCTTCCTGTTTGCTTATCAGAGTATTGATTTAAAACTATAAATATTTCAAGCGATAACATTATATGCATCAAATACAATCCGGAGAAAGATTAAGAGGTATCTAAAAAGTGATATGTTTGTACGCTTTTTCAATCAATCATAATCTTGTCGACTTTATATTTTCGACATATATGTAAATTTATATTACTCTATCTGTTTTCTTCTGTTGCCTTTGTTCTTAAACGTAGATATATTTATACATCTTTATATAACATGCTATTTGCGATTGCGTAGATGAGTATCTTTATTGCACCGCGTTTTCTTACACGCATTCGCATGTCGTGAGATCGCGATTAGCTCACGTGATTTGTGCACGTTCCTACTAGACGGTCATTAACTATAAACACAGTTGTTTAGTTTTTGGTTTAAAAATTTACCACACTAGTCACTAGTTACGTGTGGTAAATTCAACACCTATGTAATTTTGAAGAGCAGCCTAGAACACGCGGACGACGGACGTAACCGAAACATGAAGTTGACGTCACGATGTCCCTAATATACTTAAACGGACTCCTCGGAGTGCTGACGCTGGCGCCTGCTCGGTATGCAAAGGGCTGCGGCTCGATTTCCGCTCGGACGTAATGCCGCTGTCCCCGGCGTCGCGTCCCACGCCTCGGGCTCTTTGTTCTGCCATACTCAGGGCATTAAGGGGACCTAACTCTAATTTTGGGCCCGCGACTCCCCAGTAAAAGGAATTGTATGTGGACAGCGTTAACCTGAATAATTTAAAAAAGTTTTTTACTATCTAAATGAAAGAGAAGAAAAATAAAAGTTAAAATAAAGAAGCGTTAAAGATGCAGACATTAAACCAATTCTAACTAACATTTTGAGATCCAAAATGAAGTAAATTTTAACATGATATAGCCGCTTGTTCGCGTTGACACGTTTCTGAACTAACACGAGCCTATAGCACTCGCAAACCATACCTAACTGACTCCAATTACTTTTATTATAGTAAAAAAGTTATTCGTATTTTAAATTTGACTTTCTGGGTCAGATCGGATGAGATCTATTGAGTAAAGATGTAATGTATGTGCGAGAAGCCTCATGACGTGAACTATTCATGTTTCCATCTGAAAAGTTTCCTTTCCGCGCGATTCTTTGATCCGCGCCGATATATCCCGGGACACGCATGTTTGCCATCAAATATATATTCCCACTTTTAAAGGATATTGTTAACTTTCAAACACTGATGAAAAAAACATCTTATCCAGAAGTGGTAAAGTAAAGCCATGAGCCAGACGCACGCACGATTGCAACTTTCTGATGTCATTGCACATTGGAATTTATTCCGAGACCATATTCTTAAATCCGCAACGCAAGCTTCGTCAGGTGAATACAAACTTCGGTATTAGCTACAAGCTTCGTCACAACAATGGAATATCCGCAACATGCATCGTCAATAAACTAAACCTTCCTGTACATACATAAAAAAACAACACACACACACACACACACACACACACACACACATGCACCTACAACTGAAACACACCCTGCAAGTCGCGCATTGGAATTGAAAGCAGTAATGTAATGTAAATAGGTAGGTACGACCCTCCAGTTTTGTTTTAAACATGCTACGCCCGCAGTGCTTGCGTTTTCAACGGATATTGCATACGTGGATATCACGTAGCACCCGCTACGCCGTAGAGCTGCTACGACTCTCGTAGCACGGCACACGATCTCTTCTTACTTGTCGTGGACGGCAAGTCGGCAAAGTAATGAAATATGACTGCAGAGAGACAATAAAAGTCATAAAATTGTATTCAATGTGCAATATTATATGTAAAAACTACCTACTGAGTACTACAATAAGGTCGTACGAGGACATGTACTTAAGGCGAATTTTCATTAAGGTTAAGTCCATTCAAAATTGTTTGGAAAGGGTTGAGAGTCTAAGAGATGTCATTTTACTTACTTATGCTGACCCATTTGGATTAAACAGCCTATATTATAGGTCGGACCCGACAACCCTCAGAAACCCATGTATTTTTAATAACCCATGTATTTATAATCAGGCCCGGGCCTTGGAATTATTCACGGCCCTTGAAAGTATCACCGCTCCAAACTTTACCCTCTTATTTACTTTACATTCGGTGTTGATTTTGTTTTAAAAATTTGTTATGGCTCCTGATCGGCGGATGGTGGTCGGCGTGCTTCACGACGTATCTTGAAGGTCGTGTTGAGCCTAAAAAATAAATTCTTATAACAGAATCGGGGTCATAAAAACTGCATTTTATTTATTGGTCATGGATATGATTTGTTGCCTATTAACTGAAAGTGACATTTCGGTCGAAAAAAATGTTATTGGTTTACCTTCACGTGATTAACAGTAGGTATAACGCACTCACCTTAATGAGATAAATAAGAGGTCTCAAGACAGTCCACTTCTCTTACACTAATGAGCGCGTGCGATCAAATCAAGATCCGAAACTGATTGGTGAATCAGAATCGGCCTCGTTCTTGTTTACTTTAAATTTCACTTTTTGTAATCTCTTCGACCGCGATATAAACTTCAGTTGTCGTAATCGTTATTGAATGTAAGGGTTGCCCTGGCCGGCTGTTGCTAGCGACTACCACCGGCGAAGGTCGCGTTTCAGTCACTTCGGTTTGTTTGTGGCGTCGCTCGTGCCGTCGTTGAGGTTAACTGACTTTGTGAGTTTTGTTCCAGCGGTAGATAGTCAACTTCTTCTGATATCTAAGTTAATACAATATTCAGATGAAGAAGAAGTAGCCGTTAAGTTCACGATAACTTGTAAAACTAACAACGTAAGACTCACATAGTCATTTTTACATCAATGTGCAGTAAGCTGCAGGAAAAGTGTAATAAATGTATACGTAATAAACTGTTTTAAACTAACAACAACAAAAAGACTTAAACAGCCCTAATTCGATTTAATTCCACTTTCAGCGTCGCCCCGTACAACATTACACCCTTTGAAGATAAAGCCTCCAAACTCCGCCTGAATTTTCATCGCGAGTGCCATGAATATTCAGATATCCAACGTTGTTAACGTTATTCAGAAATAACGCTCAATCATCCATCATTGTCCCTCGGCCAATTCAAACTTACAGTTGCCACCAAATTTATACCGGAGCTGCTAAGTGCGTTTTCACATTATCCGATCCGATATCGGATGTACAGTCGATTTCATAAATATGTGTACATTTTGTCACCTTATTGCAATGAGTTTAGGTGAAGAAATGTACACATATTTATGAACTCAACTGTAGGACCGATATCCCAAACATTAAATCCGCCATCTTTGATTTTTGCCGTTGAATTCCTTCCGACATCCGATATCGGATTGGGTAATGTGAAAACGCACTAAAGCTCTCACAAATATCGGAACACGCATCTATTATCAAGACGTTAGAGTGTTCCAATATTTATGAGAACTTTGGCAGCTCCGCTATATACGACCATTGTACAATGTTATCAGAGTAATATCTAAATTATGTTATTTAGTTATCCTGCGTATCCGATATCCTTCAGATGTCTTGAATATTAGTGTAGGTTGGAGTTGTCCTGCGTCTCGGGGCTCGCGGGAGCCCAATGTTGGACTAACTTTAGTTATCCTGCGTACCATTCGCGGCAACACAGTTACGAGAAAACACGAGCGAAATGCATGATATTTGAATGTTAGTAATATTAAATATTAGTGAGGGTTGGAGTTGTCCTGCTTCTCGGGGCTCGTGAGCCCAAAGTCGGACTAATTAGAGGCTTACCCGCGCCGTAAATAACGCAGCATTACGTCTCGGGGAAAAGCCTTGAAAAATGGTAGCGGAGGCGCTGGCACTTTGTCAGCCGCAGCGGCCGGCGCAGTTAGGAGATGACTTACGCTACTCCTGTACAAAGATGCTCCAAAATTATCAAAATTGGAGCCAACTGGGTAGTATCTTAGACATCTTGAAGCGTCAATAACCACGATACAAAATTTACATTTTGAAAAAAAAAAAATCAGTTCATCAGACACATCTTAAGAGCGTTATAACATTTCGGCGTCGGGCGAAATTAGGTATTTTACCCGCCGCGCGAGCCCAATATGCCGACCCTTTCTAGCACGTCTTATCACTCGCTCGCACTACAATAATGGACAAAACAATCTTGATCCTTTCTATGGAATTTTAATAACAACCACAATCTACTATCTCGATATAAACTTTTGGTTTCTAATAAACATTATTTTGTACGAAAATACGAGAATATAGCGCGAAATAATATCAATTATGTTAAAATTTATTTAAAAAATTAAAGTAATAATTATAAAAGTAGATCCCATCCCAAATATTTGCTTTTGTTATATGATAAGTATTAGAGTAAAGTATATATTAATATGATGATAAAATAAGACAAATACAATTCTAATTACTTCAAGGTGGTGCTCAGGGTCTGATGATGGAGCCAGATGGTGGTCACCAATACCAATGAACAATATGACTATACAACTTCGTGGTTTACATGTCATTCTAGCATTTTCACTTTCACATTTCAAGTGCATATACCACGAGTATAGGTTTTCGGGTGTGCTGATTTAAAAATTAATGACCGATTTGGAATCTGACATTGCTGACTGTCACTTTGACACAAAAGTCATCATGGGTGTCGTAAAATAGGTTTTAGGGGGTGCTGATTCCAAAATTAATGACCAATGTGGAATCTGACATTGCTGACTGTCACTTTGACACAAACGTCGTCTTGGGCTTCGTCAAATAGGTTTGCGGGGGTGCTGATTCCAAAATTAATGAACAATGTGGAATCTGACATTGCCGACTGTCACTTTGACACAAAAGTCGTCATGGGTGTCGTCAAATAGGTTTGCGGGGGTGCTGATTCCAAAATTAATGAACAATGTGGAATCTGACATTGCTGACTGTCACTTTGACACAAAAGTCGTCATGGGTGTCGTAAAATTGGTTTTAGGGGGTGCTGATTCCAAAAATAATGACCAATGTGGAATCTAACATTGCTGACTGCCACTTTGACACAAAAGTCATCATGGGTGTCGTAAAATAGGTTTTAGGGGGTGCTGATTCCAAAAATAATGACCAATGTGGAATCTAACATTGCTGACTGTCACTTTGACACAAAAGTCATCATGGGTGTCGTCAAATAGGTTTACGGAGGTGCTGATTTGAAAATTAATGACCGATTTGGAATCTTGACATTGCTGACTGTCACTTTGACACAAAAGTCGTCATGGGTGTCGTCAAAAAGGTTTCCGGGGTGCTGATTCCAAAATTAACGACTATTTTGGAATCTCACAGTGCTAATTGTCATTTTGACACAAAAGGAATCATGGGTGTAGTCAAATAGTTTTTAGGGGTACTGATTCCAAAATTAATGAAATGATTTAAAAAGTAATGACCGATTTGGAACCTGACATTGCACAGTACCCCTGGAAACCTATTTGACGACACCCATAACGACTTTTATGTCAAAGTGACAGTCAGCAATGTCAGATTCCAAATTGATCATTAATATTGAGATCAGTACCCATGGAAACCTATTTGAAGACACCCATGATCACTTTTGTGTCAAAGTGACAGTCAACAGTGTCAGATTCCAAATTGGTCATTAGTTTTCAAACACCTCCGGATACCTATTTGACGACACCCATGACGACTTTTGTGTCAAAGTGACAGTCAGCAATGTCAGATTCCAAATTGGTCACTAATTTTGGAATCAGCACCCCTAAAACCTATTTTACGACACCCATGACGACTTTTGTGTCAAAGTGACAGTCAGAAATGTCAGATTGAACATTGGTCATTAATTTTGGAATCAGCACCCCCTAAAACCTATTTTACGACACCCATGACGACTTTTGTGTCAGAGTGACAGTCAGCAATGTCAGATTGAACATTGGTCATTAATTTTGGAATCAGCACCCCCTAAAACCTATTCTACGACACCCATGACGACTTTTGTGTCAAAGTGACAGTCAGCAATGTCAGATTCCACATTGGTCATTAATTTTGGAATCAGCACCCCCTAAAACCTATTTTACGACACCCATGACGACTTTTGTGTCAAAGTGACAGTCAGCAATGTCAGATTCCAAATTGGTCATTAATTTTGGAATCAGCACCCCCTAAAACCTATTTTACGACACCCATGACGACTTTAGTGTCAGAGTGACAGTCAGCAATGTCAGATTGAACATTGGTCATTAATTTTGGAATCAGCACCTCCTAAAACCTATTTTACGACACCCATGACGACTTTTGTGTCAAAGTGACAGTCAGCAATGTCAGATTCCACATTGGTCATTAATTTTGGAATCAGCACCCCCTAAAACCTATTTTACGACACCCATGACGACTTTTGTGTCAAAGTGACAGTCAGCAATGTCAGATTCCAAATTGGTCATTCATTTTGTAATCAGCACCCCCTAAAACCTATTTTACGACACCCATGACGACTTTTGTGTCAGAGTGACAGTCAGCAATGTCAGATTGAACATTGGTCATTAATTTTGGAATCAGCACCCCCTAAAACCTATTTTACGACACCCATGACGACTTTTGTGTCAAAGTGACAGTCAGCAATGTCAGATTCCACATTGGTCATTAATTTTGTGTCAAAGTGACAGTCAGCAATCTGAGGTACTACATATTCGTAATCTGAAAGTAATCAAGTCAATAATTTCAGTTATTTTGAATCGACTATGATTCCGAATTATTGGTAATAGTAATGATTGTATAGATGATTAGTGATTCCTTTACATGTAATGGTAATTTACCGTTTCACTTGATTACATTACAAGTAATCTGACACCCAGTAGTGTCAGATTACAAAGTAAAATCAAGTAATCGTGTAATCCGGAATCGATTACGATTTCCCCATCTCTGGGTTTAGTTATATGGTTCATTGGTACTGGTGACCACCATCTGGCTCCATCATCAGACCCTGAGTACCACCTCTTGTCAAAGGTCTTGTTGAGACGAACCCAACGAGCCTAAACACGAAGTCGTTTACTTACATGGTTCACTGGTACTGGTGACCACCTTCTGGCTCCATCATCAGATCCCGAGTACCATCTTGATGTGTCTTATCATCTTGACCGTATTGTAATTTTCACATTTTTATCATCACAACGTTGTAATACTTTAACATTCAAACATAACAAAGTATTACAAAAGCAAATATTTACGGATCTAGGATCAAATTCGTTGGTCGCTGTTTACACACACACAATGCGAGGATAGCCCGTGTAGAAACAAGGCGTCCGACCCACACAACAATAAATATTCTCGACGTTTGCGATGAAAACTCGGAGACCAAAGCGACATACGTCTTACCTGCTCGAGCTCCGGCGCGGCACTGAAATCGCAGGCGTCCGTCGCCGGTAAAATAGCGACAGGAAGGCTAGTTTTAAAAAAATTGGCAAAAAATCATGATAAAATATTATAACGACAAATGGATAACAGCAGTTTAAGCACATTGTGCAGATTATTTATATACTAAAATAACTTCGATAACATGTAGATTTTCGGAGAAATGATCACTTGTTTCGATGTATTTTCAAGACAAAATTGAGTTCGTTTTACTTTCAATATCTCAATTTCAAAGGATTAAATGATAAATATTGTTTAATGGGCCTTAAGTACAAGATATTTGGAACTTAAATTTACCTCATTTATGAGAGTGATCTTATCAAATTGTACATAATAAGAGCTCCGAATTCTGTGCTTCACGCGGTTTTTCCTAAACGAGCATCAGAAAAACAATCATTACTAATTGAAAAAGCTTTTTTTTTCATATGTTTTTTATTTAACCGACAGTTAATAAGATGTTCTAACTGAAACAAGTACTTTCACTGTCTTTTAGTATGAGTAAAGTGTACAATTTTGTCGATAAATATTGTGCATTTTACAATATATCGCCTTTTTTTGTCATAGCGCTCTTTAAGGCCGTTTTCACATTATCCGATCCGATATCGGATGTCGGAAGGATT
Organism: Leguminivora glycinivorella; assembly: GCF_023078275.1. NCBI lineage: Eukaryota > Metazoa > Arthropoda > Insecta > Lepidoptera > Tortricidae > Leguminivora > Leguminivora glycinivorella. The sequence continues at coordinate 228,945 of NC_062973.1, forward strand.
TCAATAGAAAAAATCCAAGATGGCGCCTGTAATGTATGGGATATCGGTCCGACATCCGATATCGGATCGGATAATGTGAAAACGCACTAACTCAGCCTTCAAACAAAAAAAACGAAATCTAAATCGGTTCTTCCATTCGAAAACTAAGATGACACAGACAGACACACACACACAGATAAAAAGACACCTCAAACTTATAATAAAATTACACCCTGTCGTTTTTCGCGTCGGGGGTTACAAATAAAGTTTTATGATTAAAGTAAACCATTCAAAGCTCTCGAGGAACTCAGGAACTCTTGAAAGTACTAGCATATCTAACAGTCATACCAAAACAATGAATAGGTACTTACAATACCGGCTTTTTTATCAAGTACCTACAACTAAAAATTTGCATTTGAATTCCCACTAGTTCTTGTCTCTTCAAAAAATAAAATGCAGCTCTCCTCACAGACTTTAGATAATAAAAAGAACCCTTCTGAGTTAAAATGGTGAAAATGCCACTCATAATTAAAAAAAAGAAGCGTAAAATCTGTCTCAGTTATATTATAAATTGCATCTACCTATTAAACTTAGTAAATCGTTTAAGCTGGAGTCACTGATGTTTATTTCCCCGGCCCCAAAATATATTTATTGTGTCCGTGAAGTTTCCAGCGCCTAAGTGGTCCCGCGAACTTGGCCATTGTGTCGCGGCGAGCTGTCACGACACTCGCGACTGACAGGCGACAATCGCACGACACTCGCGACTGACAGGCGACAATCACACGACACTCCGCTGGTGCTCCAGGAGACGGCCTATGACGAGATTAATTCAATTTATATTGGTAAATATGATTGAAATGTGAAAAAGAAAATAATAAAAATGAAGCTCCTTGCTAAAATCATAACTTGAGAAGGGCTCGAACGAATCTGATGAAGCCAGCCTATGTTGTTCGAATCTATAAACAAGATAGTTGTAATAAAAGACTTATAATAGTAGTGCGTAGAAAAAAAAAAAAAAAAATGAGAACAAGATCATCCCTTACTCAAGGTAATAATTTTGAACAATCTTCTAAACAGGCATTCAGAAATAAAGAACAAAATATACTACATATTGGAACATATAATGTTAGGACACTTAGATCTTACGAAAGACTACTAGAACTCTCAGAAAGTCTAAAATTAATAAAATATGACATTATTGGTCTCTCGGAAGTCAGACGACTAGGAACAGCAATCGAAGAACATAATGATTTTATTCTATGCTATTATGGCCAGACCCAAGGACTGTATGGAGTAGGATTCATAATAAAGAAATACTTGAAAAATAATATATTAAAATTTCAAGGATTATCAGAGAGAGTTGCCTTATTAAACATAGAAATTAACAATTTCCACCTTTCTATCATACAGGTATATGCTCCAACTGAAAAAGCCAAGGATGACCAAGTGAAGGTTTTTTTATGAAACCGTTGAAAAAGCATACCAGATTGCGGGAAAAAATGTCATAATAATGGGCGACTTCAACGCCAAGATTGGACATCCACAACCAGAAGAACATATGGTCACAGGCAAATATGGCTATGGTTCCCGTAACCGGCGAGGTGAACTTTTGATAGATTATTGCCTCGAAAAAAACCTGGCCATCATGAACACATATTTCAAGAAAAAACCAAATCGAAGATGGACATGGATCGCGCCAAATGAAAAAACAAAAAACGAAGTGGATTTTATCCTTACAAACCAGAAACATAGTATAACCAACATTGAAATTATTAACAAAATTGATTTCTCATCAGACCATAGACTAGTGCGAGCTACATGGTCACTCAAACATCCGAAAAAAAGCAGATACAACTATAGAAATAGTACTCTGAAAACTCTACAGACAGATATTGAGAAAAAATGTTTCTTGGACAGTCTTGAAGTAGAAAGACAACCACTTATGACTCTGTCACCAGATGAAATAGCACAACTGTATCATGATAAACTCATAAAATGCATTCAGACAAGTTTAAAACATTCGCAAAAGGCTAGCCATAACATACATAAAAGCATATTATCTGACAGCACAAAGCAACTAATAGCAAAGCGAACTGAGCTGCAAAATACCAAACCCAAAACAAAAGAGATTAAATCAAAGTTGAGCGACATCTACAAAACTGTGAGTAAGAGTATAAAAGAAGACTATAAAAAAACATAGAGAGTCAAACATTGAAAAACACCTTTATACTGACGGAAGTGTAAAAAAAGCCTACAAAGAACTCAGAACACATAAAAACTGGATCACAGAGCTGCTAACTTCAGACAATAATACTGCACTATCTAGAAATCAGATAATTGAAACTGCTACAACCTTTTACAGGAAGCTGTACAGTAGTCAAGAGCAAGAACCATCAACATTAAGCCTACCAGAAATAAGTGAAGTCCCAGTCATAGATGAAATTGTTATAATGAGACATATAAAAAATCTGAAAACTGGAAAAAGTCCTGGGCCAGATCACATTTCTAATGAAATACTAAAGACTGCTGCTCCTTTATTAGTGACACCCTTGGCACATTTGTTTAATCTTATCCTTAAAACAGGGACAGCACCCGTAGAATGGACGCAGTCAAACATAATACTTTTGTATAAGAAAGGAAACCCCATGGACATAGGAAACTACAGGCCCATCAGTCTGATGTCTTGCACATACAAATTATTTTCCTCAATCATACTATCACAAATAAGTGAAACGATAGATAGCCACCAACCATGCGAACAAGCTGGGTTTAGGAGCGGGTACTCAACCATGGACCACATACACACCTTGGAACAGGTCATAGAAAAGTATCAGGAGTACCGAAGACCCTTATATACAGCATTTATGGATTATGCTAAAGCGTTCGATACAATATCACATTCCTCTATATGGAACGCTCTGACCCAGTGCAACGTGGACCCTGCATATATAAGAATAATAAGACACATTTATGAAAATTGCACCAGCAGAGTTCAATTAGACAAACTAGGACCAGATATATCTATTGACAGAGGTGTCAGACAGGGCGATCCTTTATCCCCAAAGTTATTCTTGGCAGTACTTGAATCTATCATCAAAAACCTTGACTGGAGAAATAAAGGAATATACATCAACGGTAAATACCTTAACCATCTGCGGTTCGCTGATGATATCGTAGTAATAGCAGAACACTACACTCAGCTAGAGTACATGGTACAATCTCTTCACGAAGCTAGTGCAAAAGTGGGTCTAAAAATGAACTTTCAAAAAACAAAGCTTATGACTAACAGCACTCGAAGAGATATAACCGTTGATGGGACTCTACTGGAGTATGTAGACAGCTATATCTACTTAGGTAAGCAAATATCGTTTAACAGCCAGCGTAACGAAGAAGAAGTAAACCGAAGAGTAAAAATAAGCTGGAATAAATTCTGGAGCCTGAAAGAAATATGAATATGAAAATTAAGAAAAAAGTCATGGATATGTGTATCCTGCCTTCGCTGACCTATGCAAGCCAAACCTGGTTGTTTACTGCAAAAGTAAAGTCAAAAATAACCACATGCCAGAGAGCCATGGAGAGAAGCTTGCTAAATATTAAAAAAGTGCAGAGAATACCTCACATAAACATAAGAGCTGTAACAAAATTACTTAATAGATGCACTCAAGCACGCCCAAACACAAAAATGGAGATGGGCAGGGCATGTTGCCAGGCTGTCTGACTCGCGCTGGACTCTGAGAGCTACCACGTGGAGGGGACCTGCAGGAAAAAGACGCGCCGGCAAGCCAAATAGCCGTTGGACTGATGACATAAATAAAATAGCTGGAGAAAACTGGAACTATGTAGCTACAGACAGGGATCGATGGAAGTCCTTGGAGGAGGCCTTCACCCGATGAGGGGTTCTTGTCCGCCATAAATAAATACCACAATTTTATTAAATATTAAATTATGATTAAATTATAAATTAAATTAAATTAACATTGACATAACTAGGTAATTAGAATATAACTATAAATTGTGACGACATTCGATGATATGTAATAGCTTAACTTGGACTTGAAATAAAAGGCTTTTTTATTTTTATTTTATTTTATTTTATAATAGTAGTGCGACTACTTAAAAAACACAAAAAAAAATATTTGTTAAGATAGTTTGATTTGTTCCCATAGTTGCGTAACTTGCATAAATATGTTACGTTTATTTTCACTTTTTTTCAATTATTTCACGATGAAGTTTTGACGCTGCCAAAATGATCAACAGTCATTTGTCACATCCGTCCCTCACGGCGCGTAATATCGCGGAGAGCGCCGACTCCATTACCGCCTTTGTCTTACGATAACATTATACTTAATTGTCCTCTTTGTCCCGCCACGCTCCACTCACACATACACCTTCTTCCTCAGTAATACGGTTCATATATAGCCAGTGAGTGATCACACTGACACTGACACTTGTAACTGATCATCAGTGAACCCTAATGCCTCGAACGTAAGGTTTCAAAGGGTATGTTCCACGAAGAGTGTTTCACAAGGCAGATGTTTATCGACGCCAGCTGTCGCGCGCGTCACCAGAGGGCGCTCGCTGTCACATGTAAGAGCCGTTCACATTATTTGATGTGGTGTAAGAGGTATTACGTTTTTTTTTCGTATAATAGTATAAAGTTGGGATTGGAGTTTTCCGGTGGGAAATATCGGAACATATTCGTCAAAGACTCAATTGAGTTATTGTGTCATAGGTACACACTTAATTGTTAGCTTTGCCGGTTATAGGCAGTCTGCAGCTACAAAATTACAATTCATATTGTCTGTAATCAGGGTCAAGACATTCGATGACTTTCAAACTTTTTCTGTAAAATATAAAACAACATCTGCTCGGCGACTGAAGATTCAGGATTATAGTTTTATCCACAATAAAGTAATAGGCATATATAAGGTTGAAAATTGTCTGAACTGCTTCGCTTTTTTTCTCAACACTGCCGTGCCACCAGATTAGTATGCCTGTATCGACCCTAACATCCTCAACATGGCGAAGATCCAACCAAAATCTGGTCAAGTTACCTACTTAGTATGAAGCCGGAAAGATGATGGGACTCGAGTAATTTGAAGCGGCCTACTTGCGAGCGGCGCAGCTCGTTAGATGACTGTCGGAAACGTTCGCGACGGCCGCCATTGTTCGCATGACGATTGAGCGTTTTCTGTAACGATGTTTACGCACATTTGTATGTCTCCACTCTTTTCACCAGCAGTTCAACCTAAATATATATTTTTTTATTTTATTTTTTATTTTATTTTATTAGCAATAAGGTCCCGAGAAAGAGAGTTTCTGTGAGCGCGATGAATGGCAACGCTCAGGGGAGATTTGGGACGTTTTAATTTAATCTTGTAATGTCGCTACATTGTAGTCTAACATATATTGAAAATTCTGAGCTGTTCGGAGATTGAATCACAGATTTTAATTAAATGGGTGAACTTGTGGAGGTTAGGATTAGCAGCATAAATAATAATACAATTTAATAAAAGATTGTCATAGTAAATCGGTGGGTTTAAACCAGACAGATCTTTGCGACCTAATTTGTTTTCTTTTTGGTACTGTCTTATGGCCGATGAAAGTTTTATTTTATTATGGTTCATTAATAAGAACACTTCATGTGACTACAGTATAATAGGAAATATCGGTAAATCAGCTGGCGTTTGGATTATTATTACTAGAGAATGCTGTAAAGAAGAAAACTAATTCGCTTTACAATATGTCATTACTCATTAGAATCCGCATTGCCTAATACTTTGCAGTCACACTATGGTGCCTGAGCTGTAAATTCACATTTTTGACACATTTGTTTTGAAGTATGTTGCGATGTGGCTAAGACGTGTCGTTTGCCAAATCTAGCGATTATTTACGAATTGGTTGAATCGGAGGACAAGGAGGCGCTTAAACAAATATACGATTTCTATCAACTTACTGAAATGTCATTTGAATCGAAATGACAGACTCTGCCACAGCACTAGTTTAAAAATAAAAATGAATGATAAATGACATAATAAGTAAATCCTGTGTGATAAATTAATATCGTAAAATAATCACTAACGAAGATAAGCAAAAATGTGACATGTGTTAGATTATTTTTAAAGTAAGCGATATATTGTTTTTAAGTACTCAATTTTTTTAAATATTATTACAGGATTTTATTTAAAATTTCATTAGGTTGCGCCAGTTTACGTTTTGTGGACGCTGGCATGTGTCAAAAATGTGAACTTACAGCTCCGGGATAATAACGGAACGCAATGTGAGTATCGTTATTAACATCATATTGTTACGTCGATTTGACATTAATGATGACATCACCTCGCTCTATCACTGTCATGTTGGTCCAACTTTAATAGAAGAGCCCTCATAAAACCCTTCAAAGCACAACACGCCTCCGTCGTGTCATTTGTCACGCGCGACACAAGAGCGAAGTTTAATTCCGTGATTCTTTCATTAGCCGCTATCTAATGGCGACCCGTGTCACGGCGCGGCGGCGGCGGCACTCTCCGATCCAATCCCAACTTCGTCCGGACACTTTGAGGAAGGTTGTCCGGGATACTAACTTTATTCCGAAATTCGCTGGATAAAAGATCGCAGCGAAATAGGATGTTATTGTGATTAGTTCTGAATCGGTAGTTCCAGAACTTCAACTATTTATTTATCTGATAAGTTAGTTATACTGTAATCAGTGATCAAAATTGAGAGGGACAGCGAAACTCATCTCACGCGACGTTTTCCTATCTCCAGCAGACGGCAGTGATTTAGTGGCGTAATTAAGGGGATAGTGGGAGACCGTTTTTCTACTAGCCCCCATCCAACTTTCATCACAATGCTTGAAACATATTCTTACTTTATTAAGACTTTTTTACGTTATGGTATACGATTCTAAATATTACTACTATTTCGATCCGTTCAAATCAAAAATAAGCTCGAAAGATATCCGAAATACAAACAATACCGACATTATTAAATTTGGTGTCTCAGATAGCAGAAAGAACACCACTGAACCACCAACTAACTAACTTTACTAAAAGACTAACAGCATACTAGACTTATAAGAAATGTTCCATTACTTATGATGATAATACATCAGTGAATTTATTCCATTTGTTCCATGTGTCCATTTATTTGATTTAGTCTGAGTACCCACGCCCTTCCTTACCTCTCTGGGGCAGTGGAGTCTGCAAACACTGAGTAAGGCCGTGCGATGCGGCGCGGCGGTGTGTAGGTACCGCTGTAAATATTCTATGAGAAAGCGACTGAGAGGACACCGCCGCTACCACTACACTTGCTATTCCTTTACTTATTTCTCTTCTTAGGTTACAAATTTAAATTTACGGGTATAAAAGTAAAATTGAATAAGCTTTTGGCAAAAAAAAAGGTTTTTCGACAAAGACTTCTATTGCTAACTGTACTTTCCTTTTGAGCACAGGCAACGAATACTTTTATTAATTTAGTTAACTGTTAGTGAACCTTAACTTTAATTCACTAAGGTTTAAAATGATCACTTAACAGTTAAAAGCATGGCCTCAGCGCGTCCTAAAGTTTACTCAGCGGTCGAAGAGCTGCGAAAAACTCGGGCCAATTTAAAGTAAACAAGGAGAGTGGGCAAATAAAAGTTTCGAGCGGTGATACTTTCAAGGGCTGTAAGTAATTACGAGGCGCACTGGAGTGGAATTGATGATTAAACGTTAGGTACCTACATAGGGTGTTTTAGTTTCGTCGTAGTTTTGTCGTGGCGTTTGTTCTGGCACTCACAGTTTACGTTTGACTTTTAGGTCTTTACTTTCATTGTCAGAGATGAAAAACGCTCCATCTACGATACCTACTCGTATATGCGATCAATAAGTATAGGACAACAAGATCAAAAGATCAAAACCAAATTACAATTTTGTTTGAACTTTGCGAATATTCTAAACACTGTAAATAATTGTGAGGGTCGGGCTCGTTTAGAGATCAGACAATGAGTTTTAAACTTCGGGCGATAAGGCTTATCCATCCTATCTGCGTTCTATTTCCACCAACCAATTACCTACTTAAGATTAAATTCATAAACAAGACCGAAAGCAAATTTAAATTTCGTTGAACGTTAATACTTCCGAAGTTCCTTGCGAGAATAACTCCGAGGTGGAGAGGTCGGCTGGGTTCATAAATAATATGTGGTTTGCTGATAAGCTCCTTTCTATATTTAGATGAGTTTTACACGACCCGAGGGTTTAAAAGTGGTTTTGAGTTATAATCTGTGTTTCTTCATCGGAAAATCAAAAACCGGTTTTAAAAACATACGACGCATGCATACGACGATTTACTTTCAAGGACTAAAAATGCTTTATGGAAATGGAGACTAACTTACCAAAATGTAGTACTTACCGGTCCTAGGAGCCTCTTCTTACTGGCTACAATTGTATCTTTGCACTTTTAATCTCGTTTGATCCTATGATATGTATTTATACTATTTATGCGAATTTTATTATTGAACTGAAATATGAAATATCGCTAACCCTTTATGAGTTTAGTATTCTACTACTTTTGACGACCGGTCTGGCGCAGTCGGTAGTGACCCTGCCTGCTGCGCCGCGGTCCCGGGTTCGAATCCCGGTAAGGGCATTTATTAGTTTCAGATTCAGATTCAGATATATTTATTGATAAATGTACATCTCATTTACATGTCAAAAATAAGTTATTATAATTAAATTAAAATTAAAATAACAACAATATTACAATTAGAAATAAAAATAAAGAAATAAAATAATAATAGTGTGATGAGCACAGATATTTGTTCCTGAGTCATGGATGTTTTCTATGTATATAAGTATTTATATATTATATATATTGTTGTCTGAGTACCCACAGCACAAGCCTTCTTGAGCTTACCGTGGGCCCCAGTCAATCTGTGTAAGAATGTCCTATAATATTTATTATTAATTTTTATTATTATGTCCTTTATTTATTTTGCTTCTTAGGTTAAGCTTTTTATAATATGAATATAAAAGTAAAATACAAAAACACATACAAAACAATATAAAAAACATATAAACACATTATAAAAAACCTAACCTAGGGTGCCGCCAGCAGCGGGGCAGGGCCCAAGCTGCCGGTGGTTAGGGCTGCAGAGAGAGGAACCGTCGGACTATCCGCGCCGTGTCCAAGATCACCGCCTTCTGCATCTGGCCCTTGATCCAGCCACCTAGCGAGAGTCTCTTAAGATGTTGATCGAGACTCTTCGCTATGAGACCGTTCGCTGAAACGACTATCGGAACAATGATCGTTGAATCAACATCCCACATGGCGGTTATCTCGTGAGCCAAGTCTAGGTACTTACTGGACTTGTCCTTCTCGGCTTTCACGAGATTCTCATCATGGGGGATGGTGATGTCAACGAGCACGGCCCGGCGTTGCGGTCGATCTATTATCACAATGTCAGGCTTATTGGCTACAATAGTCCTGTCAGTGATAATAGATCGATCCCAATAGAGCGTGGCACGACCATTTTCAAGAACTGGCGCAGGCAAGTACTTGTAGTACGGTACTTCGCGGTCCACAAGGCCGTATTGAAGAGCAAGTTGCTGGTGAATAATCCTGGCTACGAGATTATGTCTGTGCAGGTACTCGCCGTTAGCAAGATGAGAACAACCGGAAATGATATGCCTGAGTGACTCTCCGGGACGGCGGCATGCCCGACAAATGTCGACCGTACCGTCCTTCAGGATATATTTCCGGTAGTTGTTCGTCATCATAACTTCGTCCGCAATTGCACAGGCAAAACCCTGTATTATTATTATTATTTGTATCTCCGTTTAAAACTCTCGGGTCTTTCGAGCCCGGTCATTTATAAGGCGTGCGTGGGGTATATAGATCCAACACGTAGAGGCCGTTTGGAGATATTTGATGTCATGTAGAACGCCTGCTGGAACCCATTCACGGGTACATGAATAGATAACCGTGAACCGGTTTCAGCAGGCATTGGAAACTATTGTCAATAAAATGGAAAGAATAGATCAGGTCTATGGGTTGAAGTTTGGATGAGTTATGAAAATGGGCTATTGCAAAGGTCCGGACACCTACCACAACATTGCCTTAACAAGTTATCGAGGCAGGCGGTGACTCGCCACTCGGTAGATGGGCACCTAATTTGCCATCATAAAGACGGCCAGGCGCAACACCGGCGTGAGTGGCTCAGGGGTGTCGAGAGGTGGTGCTGCGCTTTCTCCGAAGTTACTCGCGGCGTTATGCCCTTTAACACTTCCACCCCTGGAGCGACGGCTCAGACGTTCCTCTCTGGACGGCCAATGAAGGCAAGCCAGAGCTGAGAGTCATGCGAGTCCCCTTGGGGTTCCACTCCGGCCGGCGAAGACACGCCGGAGACGGAGACCCTGACCGACTCTCGGGAACACTCGGGTCCGTGGGGTCGTCACTCCCCAACAGCTCGCCACAAGCTGCCCTGCGGGCTTATTATTATTATTATTATTATTCTTACAAAGGATGACAATGACACACACTTTTTGTTCGTTCGTTCTTCTGTCAGCGCGGCATGTTTGAATACCCAACAATGAGGTCAGGATAGATGTTATCAAACAAGCTTTTTATTCGCAACGCAACCCAATCAGAAGCAAATCGCTTTTCGCGAAACTATCATTTAAAGATTAATCAAATTCAAACAAGACTAGTCCAATTAAACATTAAATAAATACATACTTTTAACTAGGTTAACCCAATTCCGAGGCGGGAAGAATATCATCAATAATTGACCGGCCTGTGTGCGTAGCCAAATGCGCAAACGCTCACAATAATATCTCTTTCGTAGCTTTCTATATCTATCGCTCTTGCACATTGGCGCGACAGAGCCAGTCTGTATTTCTGTGGCGTTTGGCGTCACAGAAATGGCATTCGGCTACGGGGCCCGGCGATGAGATTTGATCGGCATGGGATGGGGTTGCGTTCACAATACACGCCCGAGGGGTCGGCGACGGTGATTAGTGCCATTTACCGTTGTTGTATCTGTGTGAATAATTAAACAGGGGCTTGACACCAAATGTTTACATGTCAATTTGAATGTACTTACAAGCGGATACCCATAACTTATGTAAGTAATCGCTGTCCGTGCTTGTATACGCACTGGCGAGACGTCTGGTAACTAAATGTCATCGTTCAGGTATCATTCTAATGTGAGTGCAAGTTCGAATCAGCCTGTCTGTCATATTCATATTTTAGTAACGTTCCCATTCGGCTGCAGCGCCTAATCGATCGGGATCGAGCATGTGATATAGGTATAGTGGGCGAAGAATGGCGTGCGGCGTCTGGCGCGGAACTATTTTCGTGAGATGGGGTAATTGAACGTCACACGTCTGCTTGCTAGTCAGCAAGCGTCAGATATTTAGAGTCGTCAGTATAGAAATTACTTAATTAAGAAAGAGGAACTTAAGGAGGTTTGCTTACACATTTCCTACTAGACAAGAGAAACATTTGAAACTCCAGTATAAACATTTAGCACTTATGAGGGAACGAGGACTTCAATTTTTTTTAAATTGCACATACAGTTTCTTTATCTGTCAGCTTGTAGTAGAGAAACACCCGGCCATTAATTTTGTTTTAACAAATTATTGTTTTGAAGTGGTATTGATAAGATCTTGATTATAGCCTCGGTGATTAGCGCATGATTGATTCACGCACAACTTTCCCTTCATTTCGCCGGCATTAATCAGTAAAGCGAGAACACGTGATGATATCAGAAAGGCTTTGTGGTTTATTTTTAGATGGCATATAGTATAGTATATAGGATGAGAAGTGTTTCCTTCGCGCTGCTACAATGGACTTGTTCAACGAGCGTGTTCAAGGTTACATGGATCACAATAGCTAAGGTGACGGTGACAAAGGCTGTTTGTTACCTTGATCGCGGAATAAAAAAAAGCTGTCTAGAATTTTATATATAATACTTACGTCAGATTATAAACACGTAGTCTTAACATTCATACGCCATAAAGAAGTTATTAAAATAGTTATTAAAGTAGTATTAAATAACGTTCAAAGTTTTGTTCTCCAATTAAAATTATTTAAGTATCGTGAGACTTGGCAGTAATATGTATTTTTATGGAAACATTTGCATTCAAATCATATGTCATTTAAAATATCGTTCTAAAATGAGAGCTAACGTTATTTGCATGGAAAACTAGTGGCAGTGAGGGCAGCAAAATACTACTGTAAATCCGGTAAAATAACCGCAATCAATCCCGGATGCGCAAGTATTACCCCTCACTGCTAGCTGTATGATGCGCTCGTTGGTAGCCATCTGGATATAATAACCGCTTAAATAACGATGGCCGTCCATCAAAAACCCCGACGGCCATTTTACTGGCCGCTATACAAGGATAAGAAAATGGGAAACAATATTTCTCGCCCATGAAATACTTTCACGCTTCGACGGTTTTTTACCATACTTACGGCCCTATATCGCCGCACTAGTCAGGTAATGAGCTCATGATGCATTTACCTCGAAAATTTAAATTTATCATAAAAAAAATTTTTACAATCCTCACTATTCAAGCTCTTATTAAAACCATTTCAAAATGTCGGTGAAGAATAACTCCTCATTTTGAAAACTCTTCTAAAGTTTTGAATCCTCAGACATTACAATACACAAATTAGACTTGTATTAACTTTGTTAGAGAAGTTTCTATACAAAAGTTGATTAAGATTTCTATAGAAACCTGATTTGAATACTTTACTGAGAAGAATATCTTTGCAACTCCAGAGATTTCAATTTATATACCTATTCGTGACTTATTATTCTAATAAATGAATTATGTAATCAGTTTCGATAGCTAGAATTTTGTATTAGTTAATTAAAATTATGTACCTAGGTATCTATTGTAAAGTATAATTTCAGTCTTTTTGAACCTCGATGGACTCAAAACGATGTGGTAGACGAATCTTCTTTCACAAACTAAATGAATAGAATAGGTACCTAGTGCATATCTTGTGCAACATAAGATCATTTCGACACAACCCATAAGTTTAGTATCGGCCACCGTCCCGAAACCCATTTGTCAGTCATTTCCGTACCTGAATAAACGGGACCATCGAATAAAAGTAAAATATGTCGCGTCTGCGCAATAAATGCGTCACCCGTCAAGAATTATGGCGGTTTAACTGAAAAGCTGATATTGTAAAAGGCTCGTGCGTGACGAATAGTCGGGACGGCCGCAGGCACGGGTATGTAACTAAATATGTAATATGTATGCTGCCTCACATACCTACGGCTTTTATAAAATGGGCTCAGCTTGAACTTCACCAATAAACGTCTTGACATTTCCTAATTCTAGATAGACACTCGACAAACATTACAGTCTACCGTTAGAAGGTCCAAAGCATAAATGTCATATCCACTATTTCTAAATCTCAGTGTGTTACTTGAAACACCGTAAGTTCCCTTCTCTTATGTCCAAACTTTTAACAAGCATTTCCCTGTGAAGCAAAAAAACTCTGTTCCTCCGTCCTTAGTTTTGTGAACTTCTGTTATCCGTTACTTAGTTTATTTATTCGAATGTTAAATCCAAAGTTGGCCGGGTAGTGTAGTACAGTGCATACCTACAACCCCCGTACATTCTCGTACTCGTACCAGCAACGTTGAACGTTGATGGAAATGAAGTGGGAATGCGATTCGGCAAACATTAGCTCTGTGCTTCCGGAATTGAATTAAGCGAGGTGCGGATTCTGCCTTCGATAATATGACACTTATCTGATATTCATCTGGGGTTCGTTTCACTCTGATATGATCAATTCAAAAATACAAAAATAATTAACAATAGCACAAATAAAACAAACTACAGTTGATTGCACTTGAATGTAACATAATATCTCGTTCCGTATTAAACTAGTAATTAACAGTTTGCGTCATGTATGAATTTAATTTCAATCGGTTCAGCTGTTTTAAATTACGTCGGGATAATTCTACTCAATATACATATACATACATCTACGACCTATACGTCCTACACATGTTACAACTTAATTGAATTTGGTGGTTCGAAAGTGTCGAGCGTATAGGTTAGAAACTTAGAACAAACAGTGATTTGGCATTTCGAGGGGTTAGAAGTAAAACCCGATACGTCGATATTAAGTATTTTAATTGAAATAAGAACGTTGCGGAAATTGCACATAGATTGAATTTCAAAAACAAACAAAAAACTTCCTGAAACGTACAGCTAAACTGTGGAATGAATTGTCGCCTGCGGTGTTTCCGGACCGATACGACTTTCAAGAATAGACCGTCCTTCCATCTTAGAGGCCGGCAACACACCTCCAACACTTCTGGTGTTTCGGGTGTCTATGGGCGGCAGTGATCGCTGATCGCTTACCATCAGGCGACCCATATGCTCGTTTGCCTCCTATCTCATAAAATTAGAAAATAAAAAATCGGCCAAGAGCGTGTTGGGCCACGCTCAGTGTAGGGTTCCGTAGTTTTCCGTATTTTTATTTTTTAAACATATGGTTCAAAAGTTAGAAGGGAGGGGACGCACTTTTTTTTCCTTTAGGAGCGATTATTTCCGAAAATATTAATATCATCAAAAAACGATCTAAGTAAACCCTTATTTATTTTTAAATACCTATCCAACAATATATCACACGTTGGGGTTGAAATGAAAAAAATATCAGCCCCCACTTTACATGTAGGGAGTGTACCCTAATAAAACATTTTTTTCCATTTTTTTTTTGCACTTTGTTGGCGTGATTGATATACATATTGGTACCAAATTTCAGCTTTCTAGTGCTAACGTTTACTGAGATTATCCGCGGACGGACGGACAGACAGATATGGCGAAACTATAAGGGCTCCTAGTTGACTACGGAACCCTAAAAACAAGTCTTTTCAACTGATCGGGTTTGATCACTCACCCCTTGATTTATAATATTATTGGAGTTAAAATGGAACCTTTCATTGTGTGTGGATTGCAGACCACAATCGTGTCAAAATATAACTCTCAAAAAGCATGCAAAAAGTTGTAATTTTTTTCATCATACACAAACAATAGATCAATTAATAATAATATCACATCGAGATAATATTGTACAAAATGTGCCTTCGCCTCCTTGTGACCGGAACAATCGGTGCGTGACGCGCGCAGGGCGTGACAAGCACTTTCCGGATGGAACACATAAATATCTCCACACGCAGGCTACACACTATACTTCCATAAGAGACTCACAACTACAATCCTCTAGTAAGTACCACCTTATCGTTGCAGCTAAAAAGGCAGCTTATAATTTATAAAGACCTCTTACAGTTAGTCAAACTCTCAGAGAAATAAAGCACTATTTAATATACGTCTCACGCTAAAAAGGGAATCAAGTTTGACACTGACTGTCTGAACTGATTTAGTGCGAAAAGCTTTTCCTTCCTATTTTTACGGAAACATACGAACGTGTCATGCTATTTCAGTCAGTCTCAGTACGAGACGTACTGGCACTGTCTGAACTAGCATGACAAATACGAACGGTTCCGTAAGAATACGACGGAAAAGGTTTTCGCACCACATCTGTATTTAATATTTAGCCCTATCAAAGGTTAACTCATTAACCACCATTGCCACCAAGCTCGCATCTCTGCTCAGTGCATCGCGGCTTCACCTCTATAGTTACTTACCTCAACTCTCGACACGTCCCCTCGCATTAACATAATTATCTTCTGTGAATATTAGATGTAGTCATTTATTCAGCGAGTGCAGACTTGTGTACACATTCCTGAGCAATTCAGCTCTGGTTTGAGCTAGTACAGTGCCTCTACCATAAGTTTTTAACATTATACATAGAATACAGTTCGTCATATTTCAAATCGACCTTCGGTTTTCGGGTAAAATAATACCTACGTAATCGTAAAGTGGATTAATTGAACTTCGCCTAACACTGATTTCTTTTATACTGACTTATCCGACCCGCTAGTCCCAACACTCTTCTGAGAGCTCACGCACGGCTCTGTAATTTATTGGATAGAGTAGACATCACGTATACACATTAATTTTTGATTCTACCAACACTTGCAACACTGTTCACTGTCTCCATACAATGAATGTCACGTATTCTAAAACGTTAAAAACGGATGGTAGAGGGTCAGCACAGAGCTACAGACCGCGAGTAGTGGTCTAAGTACAGCGCCGCCAACGCGACAGCCGGCCGCAGTGGGAGCGCCGAGACACTCGTCTTCCATCCGGGGACATTCACAAAGGCTTACTGCATACTAAATTGGTTTTCCAGATACTAGTATTTAAAAAATTCTCTATGGTAATTTTGTAATTAAGACTATTTAATAAATGCACGGAATACTACTAATTCTATAGAAGTGCGCTACGGCAATCACAATTTTAGTTTGTATGTACTGCGCCTAATCTAAATAGCTACTATGTGTTTTAAGCTGGCCGTCAAAGCTAGTAGGCACTCACCGCCTATGGATGATTACAAATCTACAGCCGCGCTTTTATGTACTGTACAAATCTGCACATTTTAGAAGAATCGAACCGTAGTCCGCAGGGACTAAATTTCATAACCAGAACGTGTAACGTTATACTTTTATCCTTGCTGTTCGCTAAAGATAAATAAAAAAGCAGCGGAACGTTCTGGCGCGTGGCGCGGCGAGCTGTCAGCGACGCGCCGCCTCCGGGGACGCCGGCGCACAGAATACACGAGTCGCGGGATTGTCATGTTGGCAATGCTCGTTACTTCATTTGTTTACGTTCCTCTTGTAAAGCTGTACATTTTAGCAGTTTGAAAGTTATTCATTTGATTATTTCATAAAATTCAACCTAAAACTTTTTCTCACCACCACCCGAAATTTTATTGGCGCCCAACGTGGGGCCAAAATAGTTAAACTTACACTAGTTAAAATAAAAACTAAGTTACCGTCAATGTAATATGCTTTTCATTCTTTAGACCGAGACAATTAATTTTTTGCTGTTTTGAATTTGGAACTTTGTTTAATCGCATCTCTTAGGTTCAAAATTCTAATTTATTTTGTTCCTTTTATAATTATTGTATTTATACACAAACACAGTATCTTGTAGGTGTAGGTTAATACTACTGATTTGTAGAAGCTGGTCAGGTTTGGTCGTAAGGCGAAGGGAGTGTTTGATATCTGGGCCATCGCCGTCGTGGGCGGAACGTCATTCCTCGGAATTGGCCGCGTTAATCCGGACCGTGGGGAATGCAAATGCAATCGACACTCCGCCGGCCCACGAGGTTCTATCTCTCCGTCAACCATTTATGCTTATACCTGATATTTTGTGTAGATTTCCTATTCGATTAGGTTGAGGTCTTCAACAACTTGTGTTGAAAAGAGAGGTTTTGAATGATTGTAAATATCCTTCAAGAATCTGGAGTTTGCTATAAGCAACGAATGTAATCTTTATAATTCGAACTGTTTCTGATACTGTCCTTAAAAGTCTCGAGTGAAATCATCAAAGTCATATCAAAACCATAATAAATAAAACCATAGTAGGTAAGTAAACCCCTTTACAAGTGAAATCTTAGCAGTAACTTCAAAGCGATCCCCTTTTGCGAAAACCCACAAGCAATATAACTTATCTTTACCGCGTGTAAGGCAAGTAAAAATCTTATGAATTTTAAACTGGTACTAAGCTCCTCGCGCCTACGCACCGCATCCCAAACGCGCGCATTAAACTTTCATCCGCGCTTCATCCGCACACCGTCGGCTATAAATACTGCACTCCGCCTTAAATATGTACGTCCTTATTACGGACTAAACATATTTCTGAAATTCTGATCTGTTATATTTTTCAGTGAAGTTTGACGAGAACAATTTGGGCACATTTTGTCGTCTTACGCAGTGCAGTGATCAATAAAGTTGAACAATACCGACTGATACTGTGATCGCTTACCGACCTAACCAGAAATATATGACAACGCGTCATGTTGCGGAATTTAATTAAAACTATTTTTTCATACAACTTATGTCACCCATCATAATAACAGCGTGCAGCGCCTTCCTGACAATTGTCATATATTTGTGGTCAGGCTTTACATGACAACGTAGTGATGTTCGTTTGCCATTTGTTTCTTTTAATGTGTAACTCCACCGGCCCATATTGAATCCACCCATCCATATTGAATGTTTCACGTCGAGCCACCGTAACTAATTGTTTATTTATAAAATTTTCAGTTCATCGTACGCGTTAAGATCGTATCAAATCAACAACGAAGCAAATTGCGACTCCGAGAGTTTGGAACAGACCTCGAGATATGATACTGGAAGATGGCTTCCTGCCGTCAAACTGTCAGTCTCTTGGCTCTCAGGATTATTGACAGAGAGCACCCGACCTGCGCACCCGTTGGTTATTCAGACAAGTTTTAAGCCGGCTTCGGAAAACTCGGGAAACTCGCAACTCAACCGAGTGTAATTTTAGCAGTCTACGGTTAAGGAATTTAATTTTAGACATACCATTCCGTACCCATGTGTTTATAAAATAATACTTATGGTGATTTAATCAGTGACTGTACATCCAAAATTCTAAATCTACTACCAGTCATTAAATTTCTCATCGATGTTAGCTTATAAATAATGAGTCTCGAAATCACAACATCAGTATTAAGAAATTTCGTGTTAATATGGTCGTCGTCGTATACATATGTCATACATCACCAGTCATATGCTACATCGGCTTTCAAAATCGTAGAAACAAGTAGGTAGGTGAACATTTTTGTGGCAGATTTAAAATTTAACATAAGTTTTTCCCGAACGTTTTCGACCCATATTATAACGTTGTATTGTATAACCTTCACACGTTTAAGGTAAGTGGACGATGAACCCTTTATTCCCGACATCGAGAGAAGTGTGGCTCGAGGTATGCTGCTAGCGAGGGTAGTCGTAGGTAGAAAGGGTGTAGTAGGTAGAAAGGGTGTAGTAGGTAGAAAGGGGGGGGGGGTAGGTTTACGGCCTCACATTCTAAATTACCACCTGTTTATCTGCGGACATTAAAAACCAATGCCACAAGAAATATACATTGGCGTACACTTGTATGTACCTACGTACACACATGTGTAAAGTTAAGGAATTCCACTTGCTATTTTAACTGACAAAATATATTATTACCTTAACAGCATAAGTATATATTTGCTGTTGGTTCTTGTAAAACCATGTAAAAAGTAGGGATTGGAAAGATTTCCACGTTTTACTGAGAGATTAAAGAAACGAAAACTGACAACAAGAAATTGCAGTTAATGTTTAGCTAGGAATAGAACTGTAGTGTTATTTTTATAACCTTATGATGAATAAATAAAAAAGCGACTGCATGGTATGTATTATAAAAAAAGCGAAAGAATCATTAACACGAACCACAGAATATATAATAGTACAACTACAGAAGGCTCACTCCTTTGATGTTCACAAAATGCCGCGATTCTAAATTCTTACCAACATCAACAAACGGAGCGCACACGAGCAGCGGACATTGAATTTTATTGCGCCGCGCGAAGGTTGTCACCCCTGAAGAGGCCGCGAACTCGCGGTCGACGACATGTACTTATAGTGCGGCGATAGAATCGCGAAGTGAGCCGCCCCTGCACGAACTGATATTTGAAATCTCTGAAGTACCACAGACTGTTAGTACTAGACTAGCAGTGTTTTGTTTCTGCTGTACTAGCCGTTCTAGTTAGGTATCTTCTACACTGGATTACAAGTGAGCAACAAAACGAACGGTCTCCATCTCGCCGACACGTGTGCTCACGCTCAAACATTTGCGGACGTGTCCATCCTGGGAACCAATTCAAACTTCTCACCGACATCTAAATTATATTCGGATTACATCGGTCGCGCGTGTATCTCGTTCTCGCTAATACGTGCTCGGACAAGTATGAGCGAAATGACGCACGACTGACACCCTTTTAGATATAATTCTTATATCACAAAATGAGTCGGCTGGCTTCCCAGTCCGAGCTCTATCACACCCACGTGCAGTCGCCATCAGATATATGGGAGCGGCCTGTGCGTTCAATAATATCTTAACACGACCTAATACCCCGACAATAAACGCGAGTTCTGATATTTGTGAGCACCCTGACCACTCCCATATATTTGGTGGCGACTGTAACTGGTACGAGTGGGTCCACATTAATTGAACCGTACAGCAGTGAAATATCGACCATAGTGGTTCGAGTGCTGTTGTTAGACCTAAAGTAGATTTAGGTACCTATATAGAATAACAACATCTTCAAATATCTAGACGGGATTCATGTTTTTCGCGCTAGATACCTTATATCATTGTCATCAATCTTCTCTCCCTGCACCCAGCTCAGACCGCGACACTCATAAACAACTGTACACTACGTAACAGACTGCACAGGATAGTCGAGTGTACAGTACACGGCCCGAGTTCGCCACGCACGCAACATTAGATGTGGCTTTGGCGCGTGTCCAAGGTGAGATATCGTTTGCTGCAGGCTAAAGGCCACTTTTAAGGCCACGTCACACCACATGCGTAATGCAATACAGATATTCGCGAGTTCGAATGTGTACTTGACATCAAAATTATATATCACGTGTAAATTCTCTTGCTCCTCGTTTACGCTAAAACATACGTGCGTACTTAACCTTCGAACTATCGGATTGACCGACGGTCGTCAATGACTGTTCATCGTAATGTAACTCTCTAAACAAAAATCATTATTGGTATTGGTGTTTAATCTCTAAGCGTCACAGTATGTTCTTGATATGTATGTACTAAATATGTAGTTTAAATTACCCGCGGGCAATGAAATTATTAATACAGTGTACGTATTATTACTTATTAGTTAGTTGTGTTGTTGAAAAAATCATACAAGCGTAAGGTATTAATAACAATTTATCCGTCAAGTTATTTCTTGTGTTGTTTTTCTTCTTTTATAATGTATTTTGTCACGTGGACCCGTGTGCGTCTTTAAAAATGTGTACAAACGCGAGAACTTAAAAGTGTTATATCGTAATCAGTATGTCGCTCAATTATTACGTATTTCAATCGTAAGTTCACGTGGTATACTGTGCAATTACATTGTATAACTTTACACTGTAACTAGGTTATTTTGGAACCTAGATTCGTAAGGCATTAGTGCAGAAAATGCCAAAATCCGGAAATGAATGAAGCGTGCCGACGGGGCCAGCGGTTTTGGCCGCGACTCAAGGCTCACCTGCCTTGTCTCCCGACAAGGCCGGGATGCAAGAAAATAAGATTTTACTACTCCCTTAAGCTTTGGATTTAAAGGACTTAAAACATAGTCCTTACTTGGTGGATATTCCACGAATCCGCACGAAGCGCTTTGCTTCTTCTTTTCTTATGCGCACTGCCAAGGAGTGGAATTCCTTGCCGGCGGCTATATTTCCGAGCTCATATAACCCGGCTACCTTCAAATCAAGAGTGAACAGGCATCTTCTGGGCGAGCTCACTCCATCGTAGGCCACGTCTTTGCCTTTGGCTAGTCTGTGGTCAAGAGTAAGCCCATTTATAATAAAAAAAAAATAGTATACAACTTAGTAACTTGAATCTAAAATGGGCATGGGGCCAAGGACGCTGGCAGCATTTCCTCGTTGTATCGTAATACTCACGAACCTAATACTGGATTGTCGTGCAAAGAGTGAACAGACGTTTCCCGTTTTCTGCAAAAAAGGCTCCATAGGCCTGGGTCCAATATAAATAGATACATAAATTCATACCAGTGTGCACAAAAGGCGTAGGCAAAGCACATAAAACTACTCACGTTGCAGTGTCTCTCTTGGCAATTAAGGAGGAGAAAGAAAACCAAATTGTGCTATTGCAGTGATAGTCGGCAAGTTGCTATCCCATCACCCACACCAGAAATGAATCCATATCCCACAGTCGACTTCTGCAACTCTCACTAGAGGGTGTTGTGTTTTTTTTACGGAGGGGTTCATAGAATTTTCCGCCAAGTGGTGCAAAATATGACGTTACTCTCTACTCAGTCATTACATTAAGCGTATGGCTAGTTTTCGAGCTTTACTAACCAACAGCTTGCTCGCAAACATGCTTGTGGTCGGTAATGAAGTTTGTAGTAAACTCCGTTGTTTACAAACTCGGTCCTCATTAAGGGAGCGAGCTGACGCTAAACCGGTTATAGCCGGTTCAAGACATCTTGCCGTCATTACATAATCATATTTTCTCTCTTTGAGAGGAATCTGATAGAAACACTACTTAATATGGTGAGCAATGGTCAAGCACAAAGACTTTCTATTTTTGACCCCCAACGGAAAAGATCCCGTCGTTGTTACAAGTTTGACGTGTCTGTTTGTCTGAATTAGGCAGGAGTGTTCTTAGCCATGTTTGATAAAAATCGTGCGGTCCGCTCTGTCGTTTTTATCAAAAAATTAAATTTTGTTGGTTATATTGTTGTTTGTCGTTACTTCTCTCGAATTAGTTCTTCAACGTCCTGTTTCCATTTCCCAGTCCCGTCGGCAGCATAAGTAGCTGTCAGCTGGAATGAACGAGGTCAGCGAAAAGCTTCCATTAGGAGATTGTGATTGGCGGACGCCGCGCCACTTAATTGCACTTTAATATTGCATGACAGCGGGGACATCGACTTTATGAGGGGATTATAATATAATTACTAAGATTATGGTTCGTTGGGCTTTTTAGTGAGGAAAAACATTGTGGGGAAACCGGAATAATTGCAACAAGGCCAAGTTTAACCCACGGGCATGTGTAAGAAGGTAAGAACTTGTACCTACGAGTAAAGATTAGTTACCAAGGCGGACTGGAGTCTGAGCCTAGAGGCTCGCATGAGCATTAGCAATACCTTACATCGGGCCTGTGGCACTACATAGACAGACTAATTGAAATTTAGAATAACAGAGGAGGATTTAGAGGCTGGCAACCTGTCCCTGCAATGTCACAATTTGGATTTTTTAAACCCCTTTTTGCCAAGAGTGGCACTAAAACTTAGTAGTTCATGATATGTATATGTATGTAGAATAACATTTTTCACATGTGATGTATTGTGAAAGTCGTGCAAATAAAAATTTGAGTGTTCTTGATAATTTCACGACGACAATATAATTTATGAAGATAAATTTTACAGTAACAGCAGTGGAACTTCAAGCAATGAAGGCTGCAAAGCCTCCGATGGAGTCGCCGTCCCAAAATAAGAAGTAAATATCCAATTATTTATGAAACTTAAAACCTTCTGCGCGAAGCCCCTACCCCGAGTTTTTGACATTTTAAATTATGATACTCGGTAGCGCAAACGTAACAAAAATGTATATAACTTTTAGTTCTAATAAGTAACCAATAACCGATCAAATCAGCAGGCCATTTCACAATAGTCACATTGACTCTTGACACTGTCAACTCTTATATATCTGGGTTGATAATGATAAATAGCATTGTTACTCAGCGTCAATATTTCCTTGTTGCACAGGCAATGAACGGCCAAGTGTCACTGTCGGGCGACTATTGTCATTATTGTGAAATGGGCCACAGGCTTTATTTTGCCGAAATCCATGATAATCAAACCAAACCCAACATTTTTTTTTTCATTTATTTAGGACACAAACAGTCACATACAAAAGTGTTTAAGTTCTTAGATTACAGAAAGACCTATAGTTCCATTTACTATAAAATACAAGTAAAAATATTAACAGGTGTCGAAACAGGGCTTGTGCGGCATTGCCCACAAGTAACATAATGAACAAACAAGGTGATATAATTCTAATACACAGCTAAGGAAGTAATCTACATCTATGGGTATGAATTGTGCAATGTTATAAAACATGAATTAGTAAGTAACTGGCTTTTCGTTATTATTCACTATGGGAAAAAAATTGGTTCAACAGTCTACTACTATATGTACTAAATGACAGTGAAAATATATCAAGATTTTCAAAGTTAACATTATAATCATAACAGGCTCTTCTAAAGAAAGTATTTTTCATTGAGAAATTATGAATATTATTAATAAAATCGCCACTTTTGCTGCTCACTGTACCTATACTCATTGACTATTAGCAAGTTATCTATTCGCGGATTAACAAAGTACTTATCTGAAATAGGTACCATACACAAAAGAAAAAGCGATCAAGCCCATTGGTGGCGAAGCCTGGAATCGAACCCGGGTCTTCAGCTATCGCGGCTGACACGCTAAACCACTACACCACTCCGAGGGCGCGCACCAATGGGCTTAATCGCTTTTTCTTTAGTGTATGGTATATATTTTAGTTTATAATTTATATATAGTAGTGTTACTACTAAAAAAAAACAAATCAAAAAATATATTGATTTAGACTAACACGATTTGCACTCATAATTTTAGAACAAAACGGGACTTAATCGCGTAAACACTTACATTCCAAATCAAATGCCAAAGGCCAAATATAAATGTAAGTGTTTACGCGATTAAGTCCCGTTTTGTTTAAAATTATGAAATCAAAAAATATTTATAATAATTTGATTTGTTCCCTATGTCGAAATTACTTAAATTCTAGATTTTCACTAAGTAGCACGTTTTGGATAATTATCATTTATTGGTAATCGTTACATAGCGCAGTCGGTAGGATAAAGTAGTGAGTGAGTTTGGGTAATTCGGGTTTGATAAGTAATGTCATTGTCCACGGACATAAGACGGACGGATAAGGATAACGGACGGACGCGATAAGTACGTGAAACGTCACGACGTTTCACGTACTTATCGCGAAACATCAAGCCCTCGGTAGAGGCTCTACGATGAGTAGGTACCTAGTTTATTCGGTATGCAGTGCCGGCGGAGTTTGTTTATTTCTGCACGTAGCTAATTCAATGCAGCGCGGACGTGTTTCCTCGGGGTAAGGGGCGGTGCACACTGTAAGGGAACTCGCCTATAATGAAGAGTACCTACTGCATGTAAATGTGTTTGTCATTGTAGTATTGTATTATGTTTACACGTTCATTGTAAATTTAATCTGCTCAATGTAATCTGAAATTTAAAAAAAAAAACAAGATTAAAATAGGTATTCCGTTTTCAAAATAATATGTCAATTATTTAAACTACAAATCATACGATGGGTAGGTAATACGATGTTTCGGTGCAACCAATGACCATAATTGGAAGTTTTTGGGCTAAAAGGTCGGATGATCGTAATAATCGTGTACAAATAAGGTTACGAAGCTCATTACCGAGAAAAAAAAATGTTAATTACATTTTATGCATGAAAACAAGCATGCGTTACCCAAAATTGTTGTAGAACATTACAAAACAAGCCGCTGTGCATCTTTAAGCCGGGTCAGGGCGAGATGTCGCTATGCCAAAGTGAGCCAAAAGACTGACCTCGGGATTCCAACACTTCCTACATTGTTGTCGTAATCGTATACTCGTAGATCATAGTGAAACCTCAAGACGTCAGGGCGAGGAGATGGCATGCCGAAGTAAGCCAAGTCCGACCTAGAGACAGTGTTGCCATACTCGTCAAGATAACTCCATATCGTAGTGAGATTCGGTCCATGAGCAGCGGCCTTTACCGGGTCAGGGCGAGCCGACGACACGCCGAAGTGAGCCAAGGCTGGCCTCGAGATTCCCGGTGACAGACTTACTCTTCCAGATCAATATTCTAGCTTCTTCAACTCTTGCTTGTTTCGACCATTCATTTTGAATAATTGGCTTTGGCGACAACGGTGTCGTAGGTTCGAAAATACTGCATTTTTTCACGGCTGTGTTTTAACTGTAGTGTATGTACAAAACATAAGCAAATATTATATGTATATGGATCAGATTTGTCAAAAATCACGTTTTTGTTTTGAATAAACACAGTTTAACACTGACAAACAAACAAAACAAACAAACAATATTTTATTTACAGAAAAAGGGTATAAATTACGTGACAGTGTAAAAGACAAATTGTATCACCTTTTTCGACTGTTTTAAACAGTATGCAAATATTTTACAAATGGTATACAAAATACAATTATAAAATTTGACTTGTGCGCGACAGTTTACATTATACAATATATATAGGTATATTATATTAGACATTTAACTATTTGTCATTCTGTTTTCTGTATAACTCATAAACTCGTGTACGGTATAGAAACTACGATCATGAAGCCAATTTTTAAGTTTTTGAGTAAATTCCTTACCCTCAAGTGCTTTAATTTGATCAGGTAATTTATTGAATATAACAATACTCGCATTGTAAGCGTTGCGTCTGTATATATCAGTCATGCAGCGTGGTTGGTTCAGATTATTTATATATTGTGATCTCGGGTTACTTGAACAATATAGATCAGAGCGCTTAACATAATATTTTGGAAACTTTCTTACAAAATTGCAAATTTTTTGAATATACATACATGCTAGGGGTAAGATCTTGAGCTTTTTAAATAATGGTTTACAGCTGCTACCAATTTGAACATTTGATATAGCACGGACACATTTTTTCTGCAATTTGAATGCTCTGTCAACATCTACAGAGTTACCCCATAGGATGAGGCCATAGTCAAGAATGGACGAAACGTGGCCGTGATATGCTGTAAGAGCTGCTTCATACGAGACAGACTGGCGTAGTTTTCTTAAGGCATAGATAAAGCGGTCTAGTTTTTTGCACACTGAACTAACATGTTCTTTCCAATTTAGGGAGGAGTCAATATTTAAACCTAAAAATTTTGTTACGTTACTTTTCTGTAAGGGTACAGATATACAGATATACAGACTTTATTGGTAAATATAAAATATACATATTACACGTCATAGCCTTAAAACTAGTTCAAACAATTACACTAAATTCGTCCATTTTAAATGAATTAAAACAAATTTATAGTATTTAGGGTATATTGTCAACATTAATATTAATTTGTGGCGGGGAAGTTCTACAAGAATGAAATTGCATATATTGTGTTTTACTCAAATTGATAAGCAGATTATTATCTAGTATCCAATTATTCATGTCTGTCAAAGCATCATTAATGTCTGATTCATAAATATCTTGGTTTTCGCTCCTGACTACAATAGTGGTATCATCTGCATAAAGTATAGTTTTAGGCTTTGTGGCTTTAGGCAGGTCATTGATAAAGATTAAAAATAAAAGCGGACCTAAGTTACTGCCTTGAGGCACTCCTGAAACAACTGTCTGTAGAGGTGATCTATATTCTATTTTATGAACGGTATTTTCAATTTCAACAATTTTTGATATTTGAGTACATTGTTGTCTATCAGTTAAATAAGATCTGACCCATTCATTTGCTAGACCTCTTATTCCATAATTTGCTAATTTATTAAGCAGTTTTGAATGATCTACCAGGTCAAATGCTTTCGACATATCTAGGAATATCGACATAACTGGTGACTTACCATTAATTGATTCAGTTATATATTTAATAAATTCAAAACATGCTACTTCAGTATTTAAACCTTTTCGAAAGCCGAATTGAGCAGGATGTAAGATGTTATATTTCGTTAAAAAGCTATTTAATCTGTCACAAAAGGCTCTTTCTACTATTTTAGACAATATCGGGACAATTGTAATTGGTCTATAGTTGCCTGGATCATCTCTTTCTCCTTTTTTATAGATCGGTTTTATAATAGATATTTTTAACTGTTCAGGGAAATATCCTTGGGTGAAAGACATATTTATGACGTGTGCTAGAGGGTTACTTAAAAATAATGCGGTTGATTTTACTAATTCAGTTGAAATGTCATCAATTCCTGAAGTTTTGCTGTTGTTTAGGGACATAATTATTTTGTAAATCTCATTAGGGTCCGTTGGCATCAGGAACATCGTGGCAGGATACTGCTCAATGTTTATTGTTGTTTGTCTCTTAGTATTACTTTTATTTACGTTGCTCAGTTCTATAAAATGATTGTTAAGTTTAGTGCAGATATCTTGAGGACTGTCATAAACCTTGTCATTAATTTTTAAACATTTTATATCAGTTAAATGATCTGAATTTGACATCTGCGAGGCTATGACATTCCATGTTGCTTTACATTTGTTTTTATTTGCAGAAATATATTTATCGTTACTAATTTGTTTTGATTTATTTATACACTGTGCCAATAGTTTACCATATCTTTTTAAAACAATTTTATTTGTGTCCTGATTATCCCCGCTTTTCCTACTTACGAAAAGCATTTGCCGTTTGACCTGACAGGACTTACGGATACCTTTAGATAACCACTTTATTTTGTCTTGTCTATTAACTTTAACTTTAATAATAGGAAAGCATAGGTCATAAAAAAGTTTTAGTAGGTCATAAAATATTTTAAACGCTTCCTGTGCATTGTCAGAACTTAAGACTTCACAAAAGGATAGAGCCTTAATACTATCGCGAAACTTTCTGACATTATCACGGCTGTAATCCCTTTTCATCTCAAACCAGGTTGTATAGGATTTAATTTTGTTAATATTTAATGTGATCGATTGGGCTCTATCATGATCGGACAGCTCAAGTTTGTGAGTGTCAGATTTAATATTACGTATGTTACTAGCGATTTGGTCAATGCAAGTATTAATTCTAGTAGGTGTTTTTATATGCATCGTAAAGTTGTAGCTTCTTAGCAAACTAGATAGGTCCTTTGTAACTGAATTGTCTTTTGACAAATGCTATGCATTTAATATTTCCTCATAGAAGAAAACAACGTTAGCACCTTATATTAATATTGAACGTCTATCAAAGCTCAAATCCTTCTGTCAGTTGAAACGATTTCGTACATAAATAAATCCGAGTTGTGTGCTACGGGCTACGAGCGTCGTAGTGCGTCTACGGCTTAGCTGCTACAACGATGTCGAACTGTCCTCCACAATTTTAATGTAAACTTTTTAAATTCAGCTTACGCCACAACGTAACGTATAAACGTATCTGAAGGTACGAGTACTATTCTATCTCTTTAATTTGAACCGTCATCCTTTTCAACTCTAGCACGTTTGGCCTGAGCCACGCGTTAAGAGAAACAATAGTCGTTAGGAATTATTTCTTTATTCTTTATTATTTCTTTATTTTACATATCATATCAGCACTTACAGATAGACCTTACGTGCTAATAACTTACATAATTTTATTGAACGAACAAATTATCTTACACACATATCTCGAAAAGTCACAAAAATATTACACAAAACTATAAATAATGCTAATAGGTATATGTCACATTAAAAATTACTTTACATTAAAATATTATAGTACAATGGAATATAAATAAATAAAATCATTTAATCATATCATTATCACAATGTAGGTATTCTTATTTTCACTATGTCACAGATTCTACAATAGAGCTAGGTGTTACAATACTTTCCAAATATCGCGATGAAGCTTTCAAAAAATTAGTTTCTGAGGAGAAGAAAATGTCTAGCTGCTTATCGCTGTCTAGTATGTCATTTATTAACTTCAATGCATGGTGCAGTGGGGAGGAGGCGAGCGCGCGCGTGCGCGCTGGAGGAATAGCAAACAAATCGCGGCGGCGAGTACGCAATTGTTTAGATGCCAAACGGAGAACACGCAATGGTACTTGTGCCAACAGTTGACAATTCATTAATTGACCGCGTATCAATTGGAAAAAATATTTAACTAGGTATATATTTCTCCGGGCTTCGAGGGATGTGTAATTTACCATGCCATATATGAAGAGCGTTGGATACAGGAAAGGGTATACGCCGTATATTTTTTTATATAGAAATCGCACAAACGATTTTTGCACTCTTTCCAATAGAAGCACGTATTGTTGCTCATGGGGGCTCCAGATGATGGCGTTGGTCTCAAGCTTGCTCCGCACATACGCATTGAACAAAATAGTAATGGCATTCGGGTCTGTAAATTGTTTAGCCTGTCGAATGATGAATCCCAGACACTTTCTAGCCTCGTTACTGGTGTTGACGATATGGGAGTTAAATGTTATCTGGGAATCAAAAGAGACACCGAGGTCTTTAATTTTATCAGTTCGCTTTATAGGTGTGGACTGGAGAGTGTATTGGTAAGTTATAGGTTGGCGAGCTTTCGCGTAGGTCATTACCGAGCATTTATCTTTATTGAACGTGACGCTATTGTTTGATGCCCAATTATACGTTGCTTCTATATCGCTTTGAAGTAATTTGGGATCGTTTGTATCGTTAATTGGGAGAGCTAACTTTAAATCATCGGCAAATAATAGACATGTTGAGAATTTAATTTCTGTCGGTATGTCGTTTATGAGAATTAGGAACATTAAGGGCCCCAGATTACTTCCCTGCCCAATACCAGAAGTTACCTGGAATGGGGAATCCAGAACAAGCACTTGTTACAAACATATGCTATTAAAGTCTGCCATTTGAGTAATTTGAGCGAATATGCGATTAGACGTTCAGTTCACCGGATCAACCGGGTGAAAAATAATTTTGTTCAGCATTCAATTAATAATTCAAAAATTCAAGATGCCAAATAGAACTTCATAAAATATGATCAGAATTTAGTTATAGTTATATAATGTGTGTGACATTAATACAACATGTAAATTACCATTTGATATGATATTGAAGCACCATTTTTCAACAACTTTGTTTCTTTATGCCATCGAAATTAAATCACTAAAAGATAGCCGCAAATTGTAACTAACTTCAACCATGAAACTAAAACCTGAGACACTATAGTTACGGAAAATATGGAACTTAAACATTTTTGTGTTGACCCACTTACTGTAAAAACAGGAAAGCTACACTCGGGTGATGTCATTAGCAAAGTGCATGGTGTTTGAACACTGTGGTTCGAAACGTTCCCGTGTTGATTTGCGACTGGCCTGGCCTAGTGGTTACCCACTGTGACCATGTCTGCTAAGCCGATGGTCCCGGGTTCGAATCTCGGTAAGGGCATGTATGTATTCAAGTACCGTTGTCTGAGTGTGGGTACAACACAAGCTTTCTTGAACACACCGTGTAGCTGTAATAAAGTGTAAGAATATCCAATGATATTTATTTATTTATTAGGTACTGTAACGGACCACACAGTCCTCGGTTCAAATCATAAGATATATCTATAATAATTATGCTTAGAAACAAATGCATACAGAGATAAAAACTTAAAAATTGCAAATAAATAAAACGAAAACAACTTACATACGAAATGGAATTCCAACAAATTAAAAATAGAAATTCTCGGAATTAAAACCGGCACAATAGGCGTTTTAGGCACATTAGGCGAAATCGGCACAATAGGCGTTTTAGGCACAATAAGGCAAGTCCGGCACATTAGGCGTTTTAGGCACATCTGGCGAAATCAGACATTCTTAGCCATAAAACAACACAGCGCATGCGTTAAAATCGGGACAATAAAACTCAGAGCGCAGCGTCAGAGAGGGCATTCGGCGAGGGAACGTTGAGGTGTTCACATCTGAGGGTTAGGTAGGCATTCGACTAGGAATCGTTGAAGGAACACATCAGGAGTTTAAGTAGGAAGCGGATTTGAGATACAAGATTGAGAGGTTGGAGACTGGCGAGAAGGTATCTCGGTAAAGTAGACTTGAAGACTACAAGTAAGTGTCCAAATTGTTTATTTTGAATGTGTTTATATTTGTAATTTTAGATTAGTGCTATTTTCTGAAGGTGATAATTTTAAATAGTGGTACTTATTCATTTCATATGAACAAGATATTCATGAATGTTATATTTATGTGGTAGTTATTTAAAGTCGTTCAAATTTCAATTTATTTATTACATACAATTAACACTAACAGTTAATTTGGAATATTATTAATTAAAATTCGGATCTGAGTATCTCTAATATGACTACTATATGTAACAAAATAGATACATAAAATATTACACATATTTACTTTATGTACATACACATTCTATTAGCTAGAATCTCTTTGGGTGATTAGAAGGATTTTCATACTATTGTCTCATCCTTAAGTAAGATAATTTTGCTATATCAATGAAGTAGGATTAATAACTTTATTTATTGTTCATAACATGTAAACTTTATTAGAGTTAAAGGATAACTTGTGGGAATTAATACTAATACTAAATACTAGGGAGGCATAGGACATCTATGGATGTTAGGATCCTGTCGCTATCAAGGAGAATCATTGATATAAAAATAAGATTGTTCACAAAAGTTGAATCATTGACACTGGCCTCGAGATTGGCAGACTTTGGAATCATCATTCCATTTTCATAATATGGTTAACGATAACGTTGTCTGGGAGACCAAACAATTCTAGCATTGACTAGTGAAACACGATGTCAAGCAATGGACCACTATACTCGGAACGTGGGAAATTGCACGCATATAGAATTTATATTTTGTGATCTTGGACAACCTTCGATGGCTATGGCCGAACCAAAATATATATATGGGATGGCGTGTGAGTCTGGGGTTTTGTCGTTCGAAAGGCTAGATCAATGAAGTATTTGTCTTAGTATCAAAAGAAGGTCAATGAATAGGCCCAATAAAGGGTATCAAAATAGATATTCTGTTTCCTTGATAGACCAGGGGTAGGCAGAGCAGTTTCTATCCTGACGTTAGAGGACTTGGTTGCAGAAACATCCCAAAACATATAAAATTATACCGGGATTAAAGGATCCTTGATTAAATATTTGATATCTACTATTATGGTAGTACATTTTTAAGTAGAGCAAAGACACTTTACATCAGTTTACTTTTGTTCTAAGGATCCCATTTGTTCAATGTTTGATAAAGCATAAATTGAACCAGCAACCTAGTTTGTACATATGCTCGAGCGAGGTCCTTATAATAGGCTATATTATATTATACACCTATTATTCCTACGTATAAGGGACTCGTGGGTCGGAAACAATTAACCCCATTTTAAATAATGTCTTGTATTTATTTTTAATATATTTCCTGTATTTATATTCCTTACACAATTTTACCATTCTCACACACTTTTATCTCAACGCACTAAATTCTTTCACAAATGACGTTCTCTCAGCTTATTATACCTCAAGTGAATATATTACTGCCTTAGTTTTATCAACTTAAATTTACCCCTAATAGCAAGTTCCTAAAGGTAAAAAGAATCTGGATTGCTACGCACAACTACGGGGTCCTACCAC
The DNA here is from genome assembly GCF_023078275.1 of Leguminivora glycinivorella. Lineage (NCBI taxonomy): Eukaryota > Metazoa > Arthropoda > Insecta > Lepidoptera > Tortricidae > Leguminivora > Leguminivora glycinivorella. The sequence continues at coordinate 261,943 of NC_062973.1, forward strand.
TTACTAGACGATCACAGTATTTGTTTTAATGGCCAATTTTTAATAGTGTATTGTTTTAATTAGGGCTAACAATTTGGACTTAAGTTAGGTAATTTAGGGTGAATTAATTAAGGGGTAGCGGGGTGTTACAAAGTGGAGACCGTGACCGCAGGATGTAATAGACCCTAAATATGTCCAATTGTTAGCATATTCAAGTGACATTTTGTCACAAAGTGTTGCTGTGAATGAGATATCCTTTTTGGGAACTTGCTATCCTTCATGCTGAAACTTTATGTTAATTTTGTATCATTCGTCTATTCTTATTAACCACTGCGTAATAGTCTAAGGGGCAATCAAGCTATTGATAGTTTTCTAAGATACGTTTCATTTTGAAGTATGTTTTGTAAGTTTAAGGTCACTAACCTGGATTTTTAAACAAAGTTATAATCCGATATTGAAACAGAAACATTGCACTTTGCACAACACATTTCACTCACTTTAGACATAGCCGTGTAATTTTAAAACCATTGTAGGCTTATCACTTACCTAATTAGATTGTTATTTCACTTTAATTCACTATTCAAAGAACTAATGACAGTTTGCGCTTCTAGCATAAACTAAACTTATAAACGTTACCCGTTACGAACTTAGGACGCGGCTTTATACGATAATTGGAATCGCGTGTGCACATGGTAATGTATGTAAACAATAACATAATTATCGATCAACAACGTGCGTACAGACTGATAAGAGATAACACGTGCAGAAAACTGTCATCGACTAGGGACACCGGGGATAGAAGAAAGTATTTGAGGCTATTGTAAAAATGTCAAACCAGCTGTCAATGAAACAATTCAATTGGAATGGCAAATTTAGAAAAGTTATTCGTTTTCTAGCTAATATTTATTCTGTTGCGATAATGAAGAGATTATAGCAAAAATAAAACCTCAATGGTATCGGTTATATTTATCTACTGGGAAAGTTTTGTACTAAAACAAATTAGTCGTTACTGAAAGCAATTACGCACAGATCGACTGTCTTGTGGTAATTTTGTGTCGAGGGTTCTTTAAAACGATATCATGGAAGATTATAAATACTTAGATACATCAAAATAATTTAATATTAAAACGTTGTACATGTTTTATGTTAAGGGAAACTTTTACTGTTTAGTGAATCAAGATTTTCCGTTCTGTTGGTTATAATATATCTGCCAGTCTCACTAAATTAAGTAGAAATAAGCAAGGAAACGTTGCCAGTATTTCAGGTACCATGATCTGTGGGCCTCTGTAGGAATTGATTTCTAACTAGATTTGGCATGTAGTATGTATATATGTCATGTACAAGTTGCTAGTATTGGCATGTTCTTTTAAGAAACAGAATAAGCTAAATTAATGACAGTATGCGATACACAGACTTGATTAAGTACATTTTGTCAAAATCTATTCTTTATGTGTCAACAGTGTTGCATATCATGGTAGATGTCACTTTGACAGCAAGACAATATCATGTTCACTCTTACCTCACTATCTTCTCGCCCCTTTTTCGTGTTATCAACTGATTAGTGATAAGCTGTTATCAGCTAGAGAAAAACTAGGAAATAAAATGATGATTGATCTAGAGAAGCGTTAAGCTGTGAAATATCTATTTTAGCTGTGATTATACTGACAATAATCTTATGTTGTCAACAGGACGACTCATTGATTTGATTTTGATTTATTTTTAAATAAAATTAACAATAGAATAAGTAATGGTACTCATAATCATAGGGAAACTAGTAGCAATTAGCACGTCTCATACTTACTAACAACTAAGGATTAGTTGTCTTCCACTGAAGTGTGAACAAATTATAATTACTTGAAAGAGACAAACATTCAAGTAGCTTATTGACAAGAATGTCAAGAACATACAATCTAGAATTTAAGCATAGTACTTAAGTGTACTCAAGTAAGGAGTTAGGCACACCATTCATTAACCTCAGGCAAGCTTATAGCTAGGAATATTTTTATTGAGTCAGTAGTCATTATTTAAGATAGTATTCAAAACTGTGTTAACATGAAATTATTCCCATTAGTGAACAGATTACAGTAGCTATTGCATTTAAAAATTAGGGACACGGTGAATCACACGCTAGCAAAATTATGAAGGAAGGTGGTAAATGAAACACTCACAAAATGCTTTATTAGTAATATTGGAAAGGTGCACAAAAAAAACCCAGAGCATACATGTTCATGTTGTTTTCATTAGACAGAAAAGCGCCACTCCATGCAGGAAAAATAGAATAGAGAAGTAACTTTTAGTTAGGATTATTCCGGAAACCATGGGAAAAGATATTATGTTCCTTCTTGATGACTTTTAAAAGGTATCTTGATATGAGACACGTTGAGTGATGATCATATTTGGTGTAGTCAGTGTAGGCGTTGGAAGTGATTGTACATGGAGAAGAATTTTCACTCTTTCATTGAAACCTGGAACAAAAAAAAATGAAGGGTAAACACATTTCAGATAAAACATTTATATTGCCATTCCACTATTGGTTGTGCATTCCTTTTTTATACATACAGGTCAACAAGTCATATAATGAATTGCATTGTTTGTCAAGACATCTTCATGAAGTTGGCTTTCAATGATATTGAAATATTGTATTGTCATACCACTATTGGTTTTATAAAATTTCAGCTCTTTAGGTAGCATGTAGCTAGTAAATATATCAACTATGGAGTAGTCTACAATATAACCCAAGGTTACAATAGGAAAGCATAATTGCCAAGAGCAAGCTTTTTAAAATATTTATCAGAAGATTGTGATTACACTAATTCTAGTATACTATAAAATAGAGTGAGGAAGTTGATCATAGGTTTCCTATATTTATGACTTAATTTGTCAGATTATCCGTCTGTCTGTGTTTTAATTGGTTGAACCAGATATCAGTGGATGGAGCAGGTTAGCATAGATTAAGTACTTATGAATGTAGATAAATAAGCTAGACTTAAGATTTTAGACTTAGTAGTAGTGTTTGTGCCAAATATAGTGCACAGTATAATAGTTTGGATGAACAAATGGAGTCAGTCTGTAGTAGACTTGCTATTATTACCTCTAGAATCAGGAATAAGAGCAAATAATATTATTTACCCTAGAGTAAATCAAAGAATAATAAATAAATAAATAAAGCATTTTACCATTGTCTATGTAGAACAGACATACAGGAGCTGAGCCAGGTCAGCCTGGGAGTCATTCTGTTGCAAGTGAATGTGTTTCGAGCACATACACACATTGCTCAGTCAAAGGGGCATGCAAATGGAGTTCCAATTTGTACACAGCCGGGGAAGGGGCAGGACGTTGATCCTAGTATAATGACAGCGGTGTTCAGCATACTCTGGAAAATTTAAAAATATATTTAATAATCAAGTAGGAAATAAGTCCTAGTTATAAGCATAAGTTATAAGAATAAAATTGGCAGAGATTTTATAACTAAATAGGTATATGATCATTTTATTAATTAGGGTCTATTTTAATTAAGGGATAAATTTCAAATTTTATCCTACTAAACTATTATCGAAATAAAGTTTAGCCAAATAGAATAAAAGAGAGATAATTGACTTAACAACAACATAAAAGTTAAATAAATAAATAAAAATTGAAGGGGCATTTTTGTACAGGCCTACTTGATTACAAACTAAGCATGATTCTTATTATTGACATTCGGTAATGCTTACATTCTCATTTATACAATTTTTGCTTAAAACCAACATTGCTTGGTCATACTTTAAAATTCATTCACCCTCCTTGCATTATTCCGGTGTTTGCCATGGATCATGGAAGCATGGAGTCTGCTTGACAGCTAATTCCAGGATTTGGCGTAGGCACTAATTTTCAATAGGTCTTATTGAAATTAGTCTGGTTTCCTCACGATGATTTCCTTCACTCAAAAGCAACTGGCAAATATCAGATGACAGTTCTCAAGTATTTATCGGTATGATTTGCGGTTCGAACCCGTATCTTATAATTCAAAGCATACAAATAATTATCACTAGGTGAGATTAGTTAACAGATTACAGGATCATTAGACATTAAAAGTGTAACTTACATATTACATAGCAGTACAGGTGATGCAAGCCGTGATCGTCGGTGCTTTGTCTACTCATGGGAGCGGTCCGTCGAAAAGGAGTTGCGAGTGGCAGGTTTGAGCTGGTGGAGCGAGGTCACGAGGGTTGCTGAAGATAGGAAGGCGTGGCGTGAGTTTGTGAAGGTCCTTTGCATCTCTGGGGTGCCTTAGGACACCCACACATAACTGGTAAGGTAGTATAGTCACACTGGGGCTTAACTCCAAGGGGCATCTAGCACCCAATACCTGAAACATGTCAATAGGCGGACATTAGAAATAGGAAGTTGTAGGCTTACTAAAACTCTCCATCTCTAAGACCAGAATTAGGATGTTATTGTAGTGCGCTATAGGAATGAGACAATCTCTCTATTGGAAAACATTTTATTATTTTAGCAAGTCAAGGTTAAACTAAACTATAAACTGCTTTGTGATGGACAAGTTAAATACATTATTACTTACGGCGAAAACTTGGCTAATTCCATTATGGTATCATCAAATCATCATGAAAGAAAACCACGTAGTTCCACTGGCGTCATGGGGTCATTTTTGTAGCTAAAGGTTCGGTTTGTTTCATTATTGTTCATGATGTTTTCCATAATCTAAAACCAAACAAGCATTTATTTATTACATTCGTTATACACATTTTGTGTTGTATTTACCACATTACTAACAACATATATCATTACTTAGTTAATGTATTACTCACTTTTTTATGATTTATAACAAATACAAGCCAGCAGGTCGATAAATTACGTAATTTTCAGTTCCAAATAATGCGTGTACGTCTGAACGGCATCCATTTTTCTTTTATTTCCGTCTGACTGACAGTAATGACGTGGCAATGACGTCAGCATAGCAAATGTTGCCATAGAAAAATCAAAAGGGCTCTATAGATCATAAGACATTTGACGGACCGGATGCGACTAAAATTTATCCAGTATGAATGGGGCTCTGCAGGCTATGTGGAACGAATTGTAGAATAATAAAATAGAGACAGTGATTTGACGTCTACATTCAATCTTAATGCTTTTTTATATAAATATGAAATAAATAAATAAATATTGGGGACATCTTACACAGTTCAACTTAGCCCCAAACCTATCAAATTTTGTGCTGTGGGTGCTAAGCGACGATATGCCTATTTGAATGGATAAAAACATGCTGTATACATGGAAAACATCCATGACTCATATAAATAATATATTTTGTGGAGTTTCATTGAGGAGAAAAATATTATTATAGTAAAAACTTTGCTTAGACTGCTAGTATACTATGACAAATTAAAAGGTCAGTTGAAGAACACCAAATTTCAAACTTTCTATGTTTTGCTAAATAACGGATCGTAGAACCATATTAGTTATAAAATGAGATAAATAGGTAATGCGTAGTAGTACAGGATTTACTAGCTTTTGCCCGCGGTTTCGCTCGCATACTGTTCGAAACGTAATTCTTGTTCAATCGTTTACAAAACAAAGTAAGATTTCAGTTGGATCTGTAGATTTCGATGTACGGTACGGTAGCCATACTACCATCGTTGTGTAACAATGAAGCAATCGTTGCAATCATTTATTTGGAAAAATAGTACATACAATATTATGTGTAACCAAGAATCATATTTCGTCATGTTTGGAAACTTTCACTCATGTGACTTTCCATCTTTTTATGTACTAAGTCAGTGGCAAACAAGCATAAGGCCGTCTGGTGTAAAGTGGTTACCGTAACCTATGGACGCCTGCAACTCAAACAGTGTCACATACGCGTTGCCACCCCATTAGAAACTTGTACATTCCCTTTTGCTGTGTTGAGTACACATCTTCCAAAGTATTGTCCTATAGGTTTATTAAGCTAATGATAGTTCAGTATGTAGGTATGTGTGTATGTTTGTAACGATAATACTAAAAGATAGTTAAGTTACAGTTTTAGCAGATGTTATCAGAGCAGTTAGACGTAACAAGTTACTTGTATTATTTTTCCTACTTACAAAAGGAGAATTCTTAGCAATATTTCGTATCATCTTCCATAAAAAAGGTTGCAAAGATGTAATTAATACTTAACGGTAATTGGCATCACATACAATATTTTGCAGTTTTGCGTACAATTTTGCGTACGTTTGTGCTAATGCGAAAGTTAAATATAAGACGTGATTGCGTATAGAATGATTCATAAAGTAAAGAATAACATAGTATCTATACTTATGATATAAGTATGTATATTATTTTAAATTTCTGATCAATTTGAAAAAAATCGAAATAACAGCAGGGAAAAGAGAGAGCTTATTATTTATGATATTATACATTATTTTTACTGTCATTATCTAAGTGGACTTGCAGGTATGACAGAAACAGTAAAATTGAGTGTATGAGGAAGGATGAAATCTGAACGAGTATATTAAATGAGAGTGGCATAATAGAAAGAAGAGAGGTTTAGCTAGATGAATGGATGGAGAGTCGTTTGAAGATATGAAGGGTTTCCTCATGTTTGCAAGTTTGAGAATAGTGACGGCAGTTATTGGAATTTCGAAATGGGGAAAGGGTTACACAAACTTGATACCAAAAGAGTTAGGTGTTAGGATAAATAATTTATACCTTTTACAGGTACATTCTTTTGGTAACAACATACTCTACATGCCGCTAACAAACGAACTAAACACACACCCTGTGTCTTTATGGGATAAATCAGATAATTTTGTCTGGCATATATAAAAAAAAATATGACTTAACATGGAATCATATTTATAAAATTGTTGATTTGATTAAAACATTGATTGTCTGATTACTCTTATAATTATACATAGGACATTATGCCGAGAAAGGAGGAAAATTATTGATTAGTATTGAGTTGTGGACTGGTTCCTTGAACTATGGGGAGAACAGTTGTCAGTGGCTACCTGAGAATAGAAAGGCTTTTTCTTTCTAGTGAAGAGATCTTTGTAAGTTCATAATATCTGGACAATGGAGATAGCGGGTTACCTGTCGGACAATGTGACTAACTACCCATATGAGGATGCAAGGATTTTACCATTAGGGTACATTTGATTCACAACCAAATGCTTTTACTGGAATGAAAATTCTGGCTGGTGACAATTTGACTCATGTGTCTGGGTAACTATTAAGTTCATAATTCGTGCTGGATCAGTGAGGTTCTTTTGAGTATTGATCACTTTTATTCACAACAACTATGAAAATGGGAAATTGAAAATTTCAATAACTGAATTATTTTATTGGTTATTTTCGTTTAACACAAAATGTTATTTTGAATCAAACGAAAATAAAAGGGGCAGATGTAACGGACCACACAGTCCTCGGTTCAAATCATAAGATATATCTATAATAATTATGCTTAGAAACAAATGCATACAGAGATAAAAACTTAAAAATTGCAAATAAATAAAACGAAAACAACTTACATACGAAATGGAATTCCAACAAATTAAAAATAGAAATTCTCGGAATTAAAACCGGCACAATAGGCGTTTTAGGCACATTAGGCGAAATCGGCACAATAGGCGTTTTAGGCACAATAAGGCAAGTCCGGCACATTAGGCGTTTTAGGCACATCTGGCGAAATCAGACATTCTTAGCCATAAAACAACACAGCGCATGCGTTAAAATCGGGACAATAAAACTCAGAGCGCAGCGTCAGAGAGGGCATTCGGCGAGGGAACGTTTAGTAGAGGAGTGGAATGAGAATTTGTATGGGGGGGGTCATAATAATTCCCACAGAACCGAAGTTTGGTTTTTTTAGTTCTTTGTGTGTGTCTTTTTGACATACTAAAAATATAGTAAAATATATTTATGCAAAATGCGTTTTTTCGACCGCCAAAAGTTGTATGAAAAATTACTATGGAAAAAAAATCCTAAAATTTAAAAATCGTCTCTGGTATCAACTTATGGGGAATTAGGCGGCAAATTTTTTTATAGCGTTGATGTTTAGCAAAAATATAAATATTTTTCACTATTTTGGTAAAATAAAAAATGATAAAAATCATAAATTTGATGAAAGGAAGTAATTAAAACATAAATATCAGCAATGCAATTTTTTCATATTTATTATGTCCCACACCATGGTAAATACGGGTACGATCCGCCTGGTGATTAACAGTTACGGTAGCCTATGACGCCTGCCAATCTAGAGCCTCCACATGCGCGTTGCTGGCCCTTTAGGGTACCTTTCCACTAGAGATGCGCAACGTGATAGTGTTTAATATCCACCAATCATGTTCACTGTTCACAAAGCGTAGCGCTAGTAGGAACGGGTTCGACTAAGCTGATTGTGGATATCAGAAGCATCCATAACACATCTCTGGTGGAAAGGCACCCTTAACAGTCCTCAGCTAGCTCGCAGGATAACGCGCGTCCGCGGGAGAAAAATCCTCCTAAGCCTACATCGAAAACAGATGCCTTAATCTCGCTGTCCTAGGCTCTAAGTCACGCGGCCCCGGTAGCCCAAAGAAGCGCTGGCTGGACGTCGTGGGAGCGGACATACAAGAGAACAATCTCACGTCTAAGTATGCTGAAGACCGGGCAAAGTGGAGAAGACTGAGTAGGAAAGCGGACCCTGGCGCAAGGCCGGGAAAACGCTAGGTTGAAGAAGAAGAAGCCGCAGTGTGCGACCATATACGGGTCCAGGGTGTGTGGATGCGCAGATTTAGGACTAGAAAAACCGATGATTATTAGGTTTTGGTTTTCTCTCGTGTTCAATATAATGCTTTATCGACAGTTTTTTTACGGGATGCGACAATTTATATACTTATATTGAACCCCACCAAAATACAAGTTCATGGTAAATACGGTTACCCAATAGGAGGATTTTTCTCCCGCGGACGCGCGTTATCCTCATAGCAGCCGTCATAGGCTACCGTAACTGCTAATCACCAGGCGGATCGTACCCGTATTTACCATGGTGTGGGACATATGAAAAAAATTACATTGCTGAAATTTATGTTTTAATTACTTCCTTTCATCAAATTTATGATTTTTATCATTTTTTATTTTACCAAAATAGTGAAAAATATTTATAATTTTGCTAAACATCAACGCTATAAAAAAATTTGCCGTCTAATTCCCCATAAGTTGATACCAGAGACGATTTTTAAATTTTAGGATTTTTTTTCCATAGTAATTTTTCATACAACTTTTGGCGGTCGAAAAAACGCATTTTGCATAAATATATTTTACTATATTTTTAGTATGTCAAAAAGACACACACAAAGAACTAAAAAAACCAAACTTCGGTTCTGTGGTAATTATTATGACCCCCAAGGCCATATCTCCTCTACTAGTTGAGGTGTTCACATCTGAGGGTTAGGTAGGCATTCGACTAGGAATCGTTGAAGGAACACATCAGGAGTTTAAGTAGGAAGCGGATTTGAGATACAAGATTGAGAGGTTGGAGACTGGCGAGAAGGTATCTCGGTAAAGTAGACTTGAAGACTACAAGTAAGTGTCCAAATTGTTTATTTTGAATGTGTTTATATTTGTAATTTTAGATTAGTGCTATTTTCTGAAGGTGATAATTTTAAATAGTGGTACTTATTCATTTCATATGAACAAGATATTCATGAATGTTATATTTATGTGGTAGTTATTTAAAGTCGTTCAAATTTCAATTTATTTATTACATACAATTAACACTAACAGTTAATTTGGAATATTATTAATTAAAATTCGGATCTGAGTATCTCTAATATGACTACTATATGTAACAAAATAGATACATAAAATATTACACATATTTACTTTATGTACATACACATTCTATTAGCTAGAATCTCTTTGGGTGATTAGAAGGATTTTCATACTATTGTCTCATCCTTAAGTAAGATAATTTTGCTATATCAATGAAGTAGGATTAATAACTTTATTTATTGTTCATAACATGTAAACTTTATTAGAGTTAAAGGATAACTTGTGGGAATTAATACTAATACTAAATACTAGGGAGGCATAGGACATCTATGGATGTTAGGATCCTGTCGCTATCAAGGAGAATCATTGATATAAAAATAAGATTGTTCACAAAAGTTGAATCATTGACACTGGCCTCGAGATTGGCAGACTTTGGAATCATCATTCCATTTTCATAATATGGTTAACGATAACGTTGTCTGGGAGACCAAACAATTCTAGCATTGACTAGTGAAACACGATGTCAAGCAATGGACCACTATACTCGGAACGTGGGAAATTGCACGCATATAGAATTTATATTTTGTGATCTTGGACAACCTTCGATGGCTATGGCCGAACCAAAATATATATATGGGATGGCGTGTGAGTCTGGGGTTTTGTCGTTCGAAAGGCTAGATCAATGAAGTATTTGTCTTAGTATCAAAAGAAGGTCAATGAATAGGCCCAATAAAGGGTATCAAAATAGATATTCTGTTTCCTTGATAGACCAGGGGTAGGCAGAGCAGTTTCTATCCTGACGTTAGAGGACTTGGTTGCAGAAACATCCCAAAACATATAAAATTATACCGGGATTAAAGGATCCTTGATTAAATATTTGATATCTACTATTATGGTAGTACATTTTTAAGTAGAGCAAAGACACTTTACATCAGTTTACTTTTGTTCTAAGGATCCCATTTGTTCAATGTTTGATAAAGCATAAATTGAACCAGCAACCTAGTTTGTACATATGCTCGAGCGAGGTCCTTATAATAGGCTATATTATATTATACACCTATTATTCCTACGTATAAGGGACTCGTGGGTCGGAAACAATTAACCCCATTTTAAATAATGTCTTGTATTTATTTTTAATATATTTCCTGTATTTATATTCCTTACACAATTTTACCATTCTCACACACTTTTATCTCAACGCACTAAATTCTTTCACAAATGACGTTCTCTCAGCTTATTATACCTCAAGTGAATATATTACTGCCTTAGTTTTATCAACTTAAATTTACCCCTAATAGCAAGTTCCTAAAGGTAAAAAGAATCTGGATTGCTACGCACAACTACGGGGTCCTACCACTTACTAGACGATCACAGTATTTGTTTTAATGGCCAATTTTTAATAGTGTATTGTTTTAATTAGGGCTAACAATTTGGACTTAAGTTAGGTAATTTAGGGTGAATTAATTAAGGGGTAGCGGGGTGTTACAGTACTTGATTTTGTAATAATAATAAGTATCAAATTAATTGAATATTTGTAGGCTTCGTATTGGCCTTAGAAGTAATTACTCAACAGAAGTGCGGATCCACGTGAAATGAACAAAGGATCCTTTGTCCGGGATCACATATTCGTTATACGAGGATCAACTACGGGTATTGGCTCTGATGAGGATTAGGCGAGGCATTCGTTATTTATTAATAATGAGTAGTAGACAATATACTCGTTGTAATTAACTAGAAGAGTTTTCTCGCGCTAAATCAGCCGTTGCTTATGTTTAACTTGCACTCTTATGTAAAAGAGAAGCCGTTGTAAATGTGTGTATATTTCAAATATGCTGGCATCAATTACGACTCTCAATTTGTAGCACTTCAGTTTCAAGAAATTGTTACATGATGCGTTAAATAGGCATTTTATTACGCTACTGGTGCGACAGGTTTAGGTTAGGTTTCATTACATTAGGTTCAATATTCACAGGTCAATAAGGTAACATTCATGAAGTAAACTTTTTGCGGGTCTATCTATAATTCATTTTATCTAAAATTCTGTATGGGTTTATAATCGATTCCTGTTTCATGAAAAGAAAAATTTATTTATTAATTGAACAAATTGAACTCGAATACAAAAATCTTTACGGGCTAAACCACCCGTGCGTGGTTTGCACGTTTATCCTCATTACGTATGGAGTTAGGCGAGTTAGGCTCAGGCACGTGTCGAGGATCCGCTCTGTGTACTGAGCTATGTTCTGCTGCGTGTATAGTGTACATACGACACGGGGTTAGGGTTACAGTACACTGCCGTTGCATGTCATGTCGGTAGTGCGAAGCGATGAAGTCGCGTGCGGCGACGAAGATACTCACGAACGATGTTGCCATTTTAAGAATAGAATAGAATAGACAGACGTTTATTGCAGAAACCATCATACAGCACCAAATACAGTTGAAAGAAGAAAAAAGAGATCTTATGAAAACAAAGTTTGGGTATCCCTTATGGCTACCTGGTTGCAGATTACCGGATTTAGCTTCAGCTTTAGCTCTAGCTGTAGCAATTATTTTACTATCTATCGATCTAACAGATCAAACACACATTTCTTTTCATCATAGCATTCATCTCACTCGTTTCATAGGCAATTATTTATAGATATTTTAGGTATATAATTTCATCTCTTTACAATATTTATTATTCAATCAATTATGTGTTATCGTGATCTGATCCGGTTCCGGCAGAATATCAGTGCTGCTGCCTCAGGGCGTAGCGTAATACTGAGCCGTAACCCTTTTGTCTTGTTGCGACGCGCACAGTATCATAGTACGCTATGGTAAAAATCTGTGTAATTTCCTGTTTTCCAATTTGCTTATTATGTATTCTAATTCTTTTTTGTAACTTATTTCTTTTGTGTATTCTGTGTGTATTGTGACAAACAAATAAACGTATATCTATCTATCTATATGTATCTATCTATGAACTAGATACCTATACCCCTACTTAAAACTATATTGCTTATTATTAGCATGCAACAAAAGGTGCTGATGCTGCAGATAGAGGCCACAAAAGGACTCCACTCAGCATATGCTCCCGCATATAATGCTACAGCGCTGGTCTTCCGTGAAGCCCAGGAAGTAAGAAGATAGTTCAGAAAACTAAAGGCAGGCATTTTCTCTGTATCTTAATTAGAAGTGCGCGACCAATAAATAGCTTCTATGTTCTGTCGTTATATCGTGAGAGCTCGGTATATACCCTGCGGCGCGTACCGCATCCGAGGCGATTCGTGCCCTCGTCGGGCTAAAAGACGGAGCCAACTATGTAAGGCGATATGTTACAGAGATACCATGCGATTGTGTCTCACAAATACATATATATATTCTAATTATACTTTGTAGCTTACAATTATATATAATATTCTATAAGTACTTGAAAGCAATAAAATCGCAGCAACGAACATAGTTCCAAAGTGCGGAGCAGTGTGATATGCGCCATAACATAAGGACAACATGCGGTCGGAATGGGCTACTGTACTTGTATTGTAATGACTGTTTAGGAATTCCAGTGGTGTCACGCTCAAATCTCGGACAAAACAAACGCTTAGACGGTCTTCCTTCAATAGTACTAGAAACGTAACGGGTGTTTCGACACTTATTTCATGTGATTTTACCAAACATTTTTTTTAATAAGTAATCGTCCCGCCTAGTACTACTACCAAGCTCTTTAAAAACCGATACCGGTGTTACACTTTGTTTCTGAAGATCCCCACAATTGTACATAAAACCTAAGCTTCAATTGTTTGCGCCAAGATCTTATCAAAACAATATCAAATTTGACAAATTATATATTAATTGTATAATCGGAGTCTCAACTCAAATGTTTGTCTTCAGAACCCCGGTGACCTAATGTTCCGAAAGTCCTATTTAGTAGTATTTACCCATCGAATAAACTGAGTAATGAATAATTTGAGCGCCGTCGCGACGATTAGGTGGAGAGCTGGTCCCGTGGGGTCACCAGCCGTCACAAGGTTTGTCATTCTAATAAATTGCCAGGAGATCTGAAAATGAATTACCAATACTTATGATGAAAACGGAGGAAATTTTTGCTTACTTCAATAATGTATTTCCATCAAATAAGCATGTTTTCATCTTCTAGACTGGAAACACACGTTCAGCTGTACGTTCCATATATGGACTGGGCGCTCGAGCTTCCCTAAGAGAGAAATTCAAAGAGGTGAACATTCTTACCGTTGCCTCTCAGTACATACTTGAGAATATTATGTATGCTAGGAAAAACATCCATGAATACAAGCTTAACAGTGATATCCATAACTATAACACTAGAAACAAACATAAACTTGCCGTGCCCTTCCACCGTCTCCGTAAGGTTAGTACGTCTTTCGTTGGGAACTGTACACGTTTTTATAACAAAATCCCCATTGATGTAGTGAACTTGCCACTCGGCAAATTTAAGTCACATGTTAAGCGCTGTTTGCTAGGTAAAGCTTACTATACGGTAAATGATTTTATAGATGATAAAAATGCCTTTAAGCCAGTAGCTTGATTATGGTAGCAGAAGTTTGTAATACAACCGTACTAGTATCCAGTAAAAATGACACAGCGTAATTTTTCTCATGTGATTGTATTGTATCATTAGTTATGTTAGTAGGACGCTTAGAGACCTTATACACCTCTAAGATTTTTGTTTTCATTATATAGCGTAGTAATATAAAATTCATTTTAAAGTATGATAGTACACTGACCCTTAGAGACCTTTACATCTCTAAGTCACGTTGAGCATGTAATTAGTTATGTATAGCTATACTAGGCATTGTTGCCCTCTTTAATGTCACCTACAAGCTTAATGTCGTGTTTCACTGTGTCGATTTTTCTTTTGTCAATTTGCTGTTAGCTTGAACATGTCATGCTCGCTTAAAAGTCTTTGCTTACGGTGGCGTGTTGATCGGGTCGCCACCTTCCCGAATGGAGGTTGAGGGAGGCGATGGCTGAGATACGCGTCATACTCGTGAACGGGTGCTGTTTGTGGAGACTGGTCTGTTCAAGCTTACCTGGGCCACATGTTTTGTTAGATTATTTAACTTTACTTTTGAGCGGATTGCGAGACACTACATTCAGTTCTTGTAAGAATTAAACTTAAGTAAGTAATGTCTTAAGGATGACACTAGAGACCATCACGTTGTCGGTTAATTTAGTTAATTTTAGCTTTTGGACACTTAGAGACTTTATACATCTCTGAGATTTTGATTATATTTTATTTTAAAATAGATTCCTTACTTTAATGACCTTGTTGTCGTTTGATTAAGTTAATGTTAGTTTTTTGGACACTTAGAGACCTTATACATCTCTGAGATTTTGATTATATTTTTAAACTTAATTTGTAACCTTGATTGGCCCTTATTTGTAAACTTGATTTGTTCTTTAATGATTGACAACTAGAGACTTGTACATCTCTTGAAATGTGTAATTTAGCTGTTCATTTTCTGTATTTTTTTTTTGTATTATTTGACAAAGGTTTTTACTTTTAAATATTTTAATTTTATAAAATTTGACTCTTGGAGACGCTATACATCTCCATGGATTATTTGATTAAGTATAATATTTTTACTTGTAATATTCAGTCTTTTACAACTATTGAAGTATTATAGATTTCTTTTATCTTTGTATCTGTTTGCACTTTCTTTATGTATTGATTATAGTTAGTAATAATATGACATTTAGAGACTTTATACATCTCTAATTCTATATCAGTGTATAGCTACTTTGCTTATGATTAATATTTTTAGTTAATATTTCTATTAATTTCATTTGTTTAACTTTAATGAATACTCTGTAATGTTGACATGTAAAAGTGCCCCCGTGGCCTATTTGCTGAATAAATGATTTTGTATTTTGTATTTTGTTGCAGTGTTGCGAGTGTTCAGTTGTTCACAGGCAGTGGTAGGTAATCACTTATAGCCCTTATAGGCGATCCGACAAATCTTGTCCCTCCTACATCATAAAACAAAAAATAAACTCCTCTTGATCAACACTTATAAAACATAGGTATGTATCAAGTATGTATTTAAATATAAAATATTTCTCAGGACTCTTGCATTGGTCACATGAATGTCCTCGAATGCCTGAGAGGGCGGCATTAATTACTCCGGTCCGGCGCGGGTGTGCGGCGCGGCGGCAGAACTCATTAAATTCCTCGCGCGCTCCGAACCCTTCAACCTTCTCTTATACCTTCATGGTCGCCATTCTTGAGAGGGTATTGGAAGGCGACGCATTCCATTTGAACACACATGACTAGAAAACTATGAGCATATTTCAGGAATTCATTATACGTGATATAATCGCGCCAACACAAGACCGGGCTTGGGCACAATGAAAGATCGTGGTTTACAAACTTTTGAGAAAGAACACACAAAATTAGAAATCACCAATTTAGGAAGCTTTTGGTGTCATCGGTGAAGCTTAAATTCAATATGTACCTACATACATAGATACGTAGGTACCTATATGCATAACCGAACGAAAAAATATATTTATAATAGCTGACTGCGACTGTCAACATTTTTACGAAACAAAAGGTCAGTTAAGAGTGATGCTATACACCCGTTGGTATGTAAGTAATAGCTCGAGCTCTGTGTAGGTACCATCCTGTCCACGAGAGATGTGTGCGTGCTTAAGCGTGACCGCCGCCACTTCACTCAGCACGAACCCTCCATATCTCTGGATCTGTGCTAACACCGCTCTCGTCTTTACTACCAATCCTAGCCTGCATCTTTGCAGTATGGTTTACAAATGGGTCAGCTAATAGTTTGATCTTAACTTTGATTTTGTATTGAAAATCAATTTTGAAGCTTGAAAATCTACCTTTCTTTTGAGACCCAGCATAACTTTTAGTGCGTGTTTAAAACGTATGAGGGCGTATTTCACTCTCGGGTAGCTTTTCACAAAGATATTGGATTTCTGTTACGTTCACGGCTGACCCGGCCGACATATTCAAATAAAAGGCCGCGGGCTCGGGAAAGATAAAGGGACAATCTTTAAATAATGGAACGCTACAAAAAGTTCGCTCGATGCGGGCGTTAGCAGGTGCCGAATTAATCCCGCGCCGTCTTGCAAAACAAAGATTCGCTCCTAATTTATGAGTATCCATTTAGGTACGCGTAGTCGGCAGTCGGGAGACAAAGGGCACGGTCTTTTGTGCTAAATAACATTCGGAATGAAAGCGTGTACAAACACCGACAGTCAACTCGCTGAGTGTTTGAGAACAAGTTCATTAGGCGCTCGTGCGCTCATATTTGCCGGCATTCCCGCGCCCGCAGCCCGCAGCGGCACGCGAGGCAATAACACAAGCACGCTTGATAAGGTTTTACGCCCGCTTCCCGCGCCTCTATCGGCGCTCGGTTAATAAGTACGTTCTGCGGATTCATAAATCGCCGGTACAGATGCGGGCTTATCGCCGCGCGGCAGATGTCATTCCGTCGCCATTTTTCGCGGCATTATCATATTTTTGTCGATATTATTGGGTAAACGTGACGAAAATTTTTCGGGTATTTTTTACGAAACGTTTACCCGGATTAGAAAGTTTTTTACAAATTGTACTAACTTTTCCCGTCATCAAAGCGGCTATTCACATGATGTAAAGCTTGAGAGCGTAGGCGGGTTGCGGGATGAGATGTGAGCGTTCATCTTACTCATTTGTTATTATGTATCATTTTATGTTTTATTTTATAGGCAGATTTAGTTTAGTTATAGTTTAATTTATTAGTTCATAGTGTAGTTTTATTTGTATTAGTTTAATATGTACTTTTAACGTGAAATAATAAATATATGTTGATATCAATAACGTTTCTTTATAAATGAAGCTGACATATTTTTAGTCAGTTAATATTGTATCGTAAATACTTACTTAATCACTGGATAATCGTTATAAATTTCTAGAACTAGTACGCTGAGTACCTACCTGTGTTTTTATTATTCTTAGTTACTTGATCTTAGCAAAGCAGATTATTTAGATTAAACGCGGGCCCGCCTGTGCGTAATGAATTATTAAACAAGCCTTTGAATCGACCCTTCAACTTTTTTTAAAACCTGCTAAAAAATTGAGCTTTCAGCACAATGAGGTCCTTTACATATTTATTAAGAGGAAGAAAGGAAAACTCTGTCCTATGCATTAAAACAAAAAGAGGGATTGTGTAGCCCCGCGGGCTCTAATGCATGCCAAATTATACCGACCTTCGGAGCGTGAAAAATATTATGATTTTCGCGAAGAAAACGTACGGAGGAAACATAAAAGGTTTGTTACGGCGAACGTCTTTTGCGCCGAGCGGCTGATAAGGCGCGGCGCTGTAAAAATGTGCCTTATCGGAATCTGAATCGTGTTAAAAATTTATGGACGACAACGCTTTGTCATTCGGAGCGACATTCGAATTTCTGGAATCTGTTATCTCGCACACACTAAAAAAACCGGCCAAGAGCGTGTCGGGCCACGCTCAGTGTAGGGTTCCGTAGTTTTCCGTATTTTTCTCAAAAACTACTGGACTTATCAAGTTCAAAACAATTTTCCTAGAAAGTGTTTATAAAGTTCTACTTTTGTGATTTTTTCCATAATTTTTAAACATATGGTTCAAAAGTTAGAGGGGGGGGACCGCACTTTTTTTTCCTTTAGGAGCGATTATTTCCGAAAATATTAATATTATCAAAAAACAATCTTAGAAAACCCTTCTTCATTTTTAAATACCTATCCAACAATATATCACACGTTGGGGTTGAAATGAAAAAAAATATCAGCCCCCACTTTACATGTAGGGGGGGTACCCTAATAAAACATTTTTTTTCATTTTTTATTTTTGCACTTTGTTGGCGTGATTGATATACATATTGGTACCAAATTTCAGCTTTCTAGTGCTAACGGTTACTGAGATTATCCGCGGACGGACGGACGGACGGTAGCCGAATGGCACAAACGCTCGCGAAACGAAACGCTCGTAGATATCTATCTCTATCGCTCTTGCGTATTGGCGCGACAGAGCCAGACTACCTTTCGCGGCGTTTCGTTTTCGTTTAGCGTCGGAGAAATGCCATTCGGCTACGGTGCTAGATCCGTCGCGGTACCTTCACTAGCAAAACACGAGGGAAATGCTCGCTTCTTTAATAAAACTACTCCGGTACTCGCTAAATTGAATCGGCTTCGTTTCAGTTTGATCCTGAGTGAGCGAGAGCAAACTTGGCTCCACCTATTAGTTCATGTTTTGTTTCCATCTAAGTGACCTTTACGGGATTGTTGGATGAAAACAAATTGTTATCATCGTGCACGAAATAAGTAAAATTTTAGAAAATTGGTGTCTAAACAGCCACAACTATAACTAAGTAAGGTACAGCGGAGCAAATCTCGGCTGGGAGGCAAATGTAACTGCAGGTAAATTTTTTCCATGTTTTACAATGTATGTCTTTCCCATCACGGAACAATGGTGTTCCGGACCTTTGGGAGGCGTGCGCGAAGCCGAAGCCAACGCGTAGAGGCCCTTTCGACACTTTAATGAAATGTAAGGGGTACACCGAGCGGATGTTGCCCTTGCCCGTATCATGGGACACACGCACAGGCAGCACCCGCCAGGGTGTAAGGACTATTTTGAGATGTATGCATTATTAAATAGTGTCCACCGGTTATATATGGTAGGCATGTTCAGTGGATACATGTAGAACTCAACATCATAGAGTAATAATGGAAGAAATGGATCAGTTACTATTGTCCCCTAGTCGAGATTTGCCCCGCTGTACCTTACATTGTATATGCCTGACTGATTCAGGATATCGGGATTGATCTCGTAGTAAAAGTAGCTTAGTATGGCTTATCACTTTACACAAAGTTGAAAACTAAACTCTATACCCATAAGTCCGAATAATATCAAATGAGATAATATTATCAAACATTTTGTAATTTCGGGAGCGAGCGCGCAGTTGACTCCCGACCCGACGTATTACTTCATGTATTATTTCCATCCAGCGCTTGCGGAGTTAAACACTACTAGTGGCCTTTATATTGTAAACAGTAACATTCGTTGGCTGAAAATAGGTTAGGTATTTCACACCGTGCACGAAATAAAGCACTAGAAAATGGAAGTAAAAACAACGACGCAATCGTTTTTCGACTCAATCTTATTTATGAAACTTTCAGTTGGTTTTGATATTGTGTCTGTGTGCAATGTGTGGTCTCCACTGCTGATATTTCAGATTCAGAATTCTAAAAAACTAGAACAAGTAATTTATTAATTATACTCAGGTTGTTCCAGTCAAATAAAAATGTACTCATCATTTATCTTGTAGGATATTTTATTTGCGATCTTGTAACTTTGTGACATGTTTTTCAAATATTTTTTAATATGATACAATACAACCAATACAAGTAACAAGCGGGAGGGACTGGTTGTCTTTTATATGGTCTCGAGAAACAAAACATATTTGAACCCAGTGTTACTACCACCGGCCTTTTAATGGAAATAAGTCCACCTTGGACCTGCGCGGAGCTCGGGCGTACGACTTGTAACTTGCATGACCCACACGGAATTATTTAGAAGCACTTTACCTGACACTTCGCCTAAGAGCGCTTTCACATTGCCCGATCCAATGTGCGTTCTTCTTTATCGAAGTGAAACTTCTAATGCGACTTCCAACTGACAGCGCGTAACACTCAGTCATTGCTACGTTGCGTGAAATGCCGCTCACTCAGCGCGTGACATTCTGTCAGTGTCGTAACGCTCACGACTCACTCATTCCATTCATTCACCAGTTCACTTAGTCAGTGACATACATAACATAAATTAATTGCAATGGGTGTGTTTTATATTTAGATCGAGTGCAAAATGGGTTCCTGTTTGTTTTTCAATAATTTGAGCAAATTGCAATGTAAATTTTACAGTAAAAAGATGGACGTATCTAATCGCAAAAACGTGATGATCACTTGACAAAATGTTATGGTTAGGATATGTTACGAAGTTTCACTTCTTCCTCGGTGAGGCTCCTAGCACTGTTTTTTATCTATTCATAACATCCTTGATAAGTAGGTATATAGAAAAGCGATAGATGCTGCTACCACGCTGAATTTTTAGCATAAGTATAGGTAATATATATCACTCTTTTACAGATAACTATTTTTCTCATAAGTAAGGCCTTTCCCCTTTCAAGGATGCATCATATTCATTTATTTATGCTTTCACATAAGTATACATTAATAATGGGTACCTACACGTTACATGACACCATTTCAGGGCATAGCAGATTATTATTAACAGATGTGATTGAATGTATGTATGTTTTCTCATAGGCCGCACACGTTTCCTATAATTGGGATATGTCGGAACCCCCGTGAGCTATCATACCGATAATATTTGTATGTGTGCTTAAGCGTCACGTTTCTGTAGGATAGTATTCTGTAGCGTACGTGACCGCTAAAGCCGACGTCCCTACAACTTAACTTCTGGTAGGACTCAACTGGATGATGTCTACTTACTGACAGAGGACGACTACTAGGACACAGTATAATAAAGAGTACAGTAGTTTTGGCTACTCCCTGTTTCCCGCTGAAAGTGCCGCCTAATACCCGCTCTCGGTTACCTTACAGTTACCTACCGAATGTCAAGGACGCGAACAGTCTTATCATAGTCTTATATGTGCAAGAAACTGTTATGTCACGTAGACACAGCATAACCAACATAATGCAATGTCAACACAAACGGGAGATTGTCAAATGTGTCAATCTTCATCTCGGACGCACATCGGATCGGACGGTGTGCAAACGCCATTAGCTTGAGCTTAGAAGCTCGTAATTGAGCACGTAACTCGGCAAATGTATGCTTATTGCTGTTCGGGTGTTGCAAGCTGCCGGAGTTGAAGGTTCCCGGCCAGTTCGCACTCCTCTAACCAAGTTACTACTTCTTAGCGTTGTTGAGATTGCTTATCGCAGAAGTATGGTAATAAAGCACGTGAGTGCATGTTTTATGTATTAGTAGTACCACGTCGTAGAGTAGGTACTATCACCTGCAGAAGCGCATGGCGAATTTATCAATGAATTCATTCGTAATTTCTCTATGCAATTTTGCAGCTCACTGTACTTTAAAAAACTAACTACAAAGACCATTAAAAACTAAAATCCCGTTGATTATTTAACCACTGAGTATAAAAATACATTTTTCCCCTCACTAGCTCGGAAACACGTGTTTTGTCCTTTAATACCAACGGGTAAAAACGCATTTTATCCACTAGTGGTTAAAGTAATTTGACCTTGAATAAAGTAAAATTAACTGCTTTAAAATTGATAAAAGTAGGTGAATCTAGTAATAAAGATGATTTACCACCTGTGGAACTAATGGAAGCAGTGATAAACGCATTTTTTGCGTTGTAGTTTCCTCGCTATAGTGAGGGGAAAGAGGCAGGTGAGGTAGTTTTGTGTTACACTCGGGTGCTAATGTATTTTACTTCTCGTGTGTTAAAAAGCTCGCAAGTTCAGGATTCTATTCCTTAACCACTCGCTTCGCTCGTGGTTCAACTATACTCGCTTCGCTCGTTTGTTCAACTATAGAATCCTTTCACTTGCTCGTTTTTCAATTCCACACTCGACGTTAAAATACAACTTTGCCCCCTTGTATAACAAATAACTATTAATATAAGATATACAATACCTATAGTGCTGGGGCGTGCTGTATTTCAAACGGAAAGAAGCGTGCAATAAGCTGACCTGGTGACCTCGAATCTTAAGTGCTCCATATTGTCGAATTTGTTGGAAGCCGCGCGTCCATGTTATGTTTACAATTAAACTTTTTGTTGAGCAGAAACGTCTGCAATCGATGCCCCTAGGCTTGAAAAAAGAAGTGGAAAATGTCTTCCTTGAGTGAGACCTGGACTCACGGCCACCCAGCGACTCAGTTGGTAGAGCGCTGGAGTATCGATCCAGATGCCGCAAGTTTAAGGCAGATACTTTCCACTTATAAATTTTGTTTGTTACAACTAAACGAAAGTAAATGTGGACTTCTAGAATCTGCTAAGTTTTATAACAACCCAATACCTCTTACATAGTCTTAGAAATGAGAACTAAAATCCATTCGTGTATGTAGAAAAAATAAATTGCTGCTCCGAACTCTGAATCTGAATGCGATAAAGAAACCCTAGCGATTTGCAAGTAAACAGTCCGATAACCGACGAGAATCGAGTCGACTATACGCGAATCGAGCTGGTAACTGACGCGGATGCCAGGTTTATCCGCGAATATTGGCAGTGTAGTTATTGAATTTCACTGGCATGTCGCGGCGGGTTGCCAGTATTTTTATGTTACTCACGAATGGCGAGTCGAAAGCTCATACTGGCCAGTCTGCGTAAGAATTTGTAAGGTGCAACCGATCAAATATTAGACTAGGACCCTTCCTAGACCAACAAAAGTAGTTTAGTCGTAATAATTATGATTATGCATCCTACATATCGCTGATAGGTACAGTCGCCATTAGATATATCGAAGCAGCCAAGGTGTCCAAATATTTCTGAGCAAGACTAAATTTCAATAAATTCTGCACGCTGCAAATGCCATTTATATCATAACTATTGCAATGCCATAAAAATCTGATCGCACAAAATGCCAAACGTATCTAAGCAACAAGGACGTTCACAAAGATCTGATCATTTGAGGAGAATATACTGTATGGATATGCTTTACGTCATTTAATTTCTTGGCTAAGGCCCCGGTCGTTTGACCTGACGCCCGCCAAATTTTGACAGATAAGCTTTGTATTTAGTTAAGTATGTAAATTAATTATTATTGACACAGACATGCTTCTGCTCAGGCATGAAAGAAAGGGCTTAAGCTTCCTGCTGGCCTACCACGAAAATCGAAATTATAATAATAATGTAATAAATATTGGCGTAGGGATGTGACGACCCCATCGCCCATTGGTTTTACCAGTGCAATTAGTCAGCGCAGGGCAGCTTGTGGCGAGCTGTTGGGGAACAGCGACCCCACGTACCCGAGTGCTCCTGGGGAGTTCTGTTACCCGTAAGGCGGGTGGGTGGGACAGTACTCTCTACCTCTGGCTTGCCTTGGCTGGCCGTCCAGAGTAGAGTCGTTAGGGCTACATGCTCGGGCAAGTGAAAATTTGCATAAGACGCGAGTTGGTGCAGTGGCTTCACAGCCACTGGGCAGAAAGCGGTGTACACCTCTCGACACCCTTGAGTTCTCACACCGGTGTTGCCCTTGAGCCATCTTGGATGTCGCTTTTTGTGGGGGCCCATCTTGTGGGGACGAGTCACCGTCTGCCGGAAATAAAATTGGATACCGTTTTATTAGGCAGGCGTCCGGTTTTTTATACATAGCCCAGTATTTAGTCCATCACTTTCATCAAAATAGACCAGTTCATTTTAGATTCCATTAACTCTCAAATAGTCCTTACACCCTGGCGGGTGTTGCCTCTGCGTGTGTCCCATGATACGGGCAAGGGCAACATCCGCTCGGTGTACCCCTTACATTTCATTAAAGTGTCGAAAGGGCCTCTACGCGTTGGCTTCGGCCCCGCGCACGCCTCCCAAAGGTCCGGAATACCATTGTTCCGTGATGGGAAAGACATGTAATAAATTAATAATAATGTAATTCATTGTTCCGTGATGGGAAAGTTTAAAGTTCGAATTTGCTTTATTGTCGATTTAGGGTGACTATTCAAAAATACCTATTGTCTAATAGATTACATGCTAACCAGAATGCTTGACATGCAGTTTTAAGGAATGTTCTTTATACGTGGGGTTCATTTTATGCTGACCCCTGCGCAGTGATTCAATTTCTTTATGAATGGAAACATGACAATGAATCTTTCATAGACGGCAATGAATGACATTGAGTAATAAGGACACCGCATAAGGTATATTTTGCTCTAATGTTCAGATATTTGTGTCCACTCCTCTCGCTTAGATACCTTTGGCGATGTATGCGTTCAGATATTTTTACCTCGCTGTGTGTTCAGAATTTAATGTAAAATTGGTGCTCAAATATTTATGAAAAAACTGGATGCTCATATATTATTGGCTTATCTATCGTGAAGAATTTATTGAAATTTAGTCTTGCTCAGAAATATTTGGACACCTTGGCTGCTTCGATATATCTGATGGCGACTGTACTTGGATAAATAATAACTATATTTCTATAGTCTCTAACCCAATCTTGTTAGTTTGTAATGACAAAGACAGTAAATATAATGACAAAAGTACATTTTCTGTGACAATCTCTCTATCGAGTATGGTTCGTGCTACAGATCGCCTCGCTTCGCTCGGTGTCGTGAACCAGCGGACACGGCGCGCGTAATCGAGCTGTCAGGCTTGCGGGCTCCACCAACTTGCAGGCAACTGCATCCAACTGCCCTGCTACTGTCCACTACTTCACTGTTTCACAAACTAGTTAACGACCACTTGCCTACTAGCGCTGGTTCGTGTTACAGATCGCCTCGCTTCGCTCGGTGTCGTGAACCAGCGGACACGGCGCGCGTAATCGAGCTGTCAGGCTCGCGGGCTCCTACCAACTTGCAGGCAACTCCATCCAACTGCCCTGCTACTGTCCACTACTTCACTGTTTCACAAACTAGTTTTAGTCCGAATACAACACATTGAAGGATTTAATTTATTTTCCATTAAATATAAAACATTGTGAGTTCAACTTATCAGCATCACGGACTTTAGATAATTGGGTCATAAGCAGATTTTTAAACAAATTATGCCAAAGGCCGACTTCAACTACAAGTTGAGATGATACTCGTAATTCCTAAGTTTTTGTACAATAAATACAAACTTAGGTATCGTTAAAATTATGAAAGTAAACGACTTTTATTTATACGTAAAACTAAAATGTACTCGTATGTTACCTATACCTACGTCTAGAAGATTTTTTTGTATCAAAATCAACGAGCCACAACTAAAAATAAATTTCTCTAGGTTGAATGTCTGTTTTGACTTTGACCCAACTCCCCCATTTCAAGTAGCCTTTTAGCCGTCCACAAACAAAACCTACTAGCCTAAATGCATTTTGATTTGTCAGAAGAGATTCAAATGACAATAGAATGGGGTTTTTCGGCCTCTGGGCGGCTGGAGGCTAAAGTTATGATTAATAGTGGGGGGAGACCTTGCTCCGGCCTTGACGCTCGCGGAAGCCGGCGGGCTTCACACTTGCCAAATATTTTGGCAGGGGTCTAAAGGCCAGAAGAATAAACTAGTTTTAAAGTGAGTAACATTTTGTGTGGAAAATCCGAAACCGGACAATTCCCAACAAAAAATAAAATACGAGGGTCATGCCAAAAGAAGTTATTGGTGCAAATTTATGATAGATAAATTCGACGCAGGCGAGAACAAAAACGTATATGATATACTTACTGGTGACGAAACATGGCTATATAACTACGATCCCGAAACAAAGCGACAGTCCACAGTATGGTGTTTTGAAGATGAGCCGACGCCAACAAAATGTCGCCGAACCCGAAGCACACAAAAACAAATGGTTGCCTCATTTTTCTGCAAGACGGGACATATTGCTACAATAGTGCTAGAAGATCAAAAGACAGTTAATTCAGAATGGTATGTGACAGTTTGTGCCCCAAGAGCACTGTCAGCTTGGTGTGACAAGCGGCCGAAGTCAGGAACCCGGCACCTGCTCTGGCACCACGACAACGCTGCCCCGCACACTTCCGCTAGAACACTTGACTATTTCAGCTCAAAAAACGTGACTATTCTGCCCCACCCCCCATATTCCCCTGACCTAGCCCCCTGTGATTTTTATCTTTTTCCTAAAATTAAAGAAAAATTAAAAGGAAGGCGATTTGAGAACAAAGAAGATGCGTTGGCTGCGTATAATTACGAAATTTCTGAGGTGTCTAAAGACCACACACACGGACACACGGACAGTACGGACACGGACGGTACGGACAGGTACGGACAGTAGGTAGGGTAGGCAGGCACGAGTACAACCAAAAACTTGCCGCTAAAGGGACAGCCCCGTATTTTTATAGCAATTATTAAGCACCGAAAAAGCTGCAGTTTTTCCAGACTGTAAGAAGATGTGTAGGTACCTAATGTTTTCCAATGTTCTTGTCTGGAGAAATCGATGGGAAACAGCCAAAACGACCTCATTTCGGACTTTATGGAGCTTTACTTATGTCTTGGCAGTTGGCAGCCGCATCTCCGCGTGCTAATTACACAGCTTTTTCCGACTGTTACAAAAGGGAGCTTAATGCTTTTATTGAATGAATAAAGGATATAAACAGCTGATACTTACATATTTAAATTGCGTTTCCTAATCAACAGGTTTTTAGCCACAGAAAATATAGGAATTCTCTCTAGAGCAGCGCACAATATACTTAAGTACCTACGGTGCTGCTGTAGCGATCCTGGGAGGAGATTTTGTCTAACATTGGACGTCTGTTGGCTAATGCAAAATATAAGAAAACTAAGAAATGTGAAATTGAAAATAAAATATTACAAAAATTAAATTGACTCATTGTCACTAAGCCACATTTTGTCTCAGCGGCCCTACCTCTGGCAATCGCAGGGATGCTTAACTAAATAGAATGATGGTATGGCCAGAGGCTACACTGAAATGAAACGATTGCCAGAGGTAGGCAGGGTTTATGCAAACAGCCTCATTAGGTTCGAACCTTAAGTACCGCCCCGGTCGTCGAGGCACGGCACTCAAGTTGCCCAATAGCCAATTATCCGTTTTGCCTTTTACAGTGATAAAAGAAAATCCAATTAAAAATTTGGAAATGAAGCCTCATTCTCGACATCAATAAAGAGACGACCAAGAGACCAAGTGACGCCATGTTTCAAAGCGATTGGGTAACTGAAAGAATTTACTCTAAGGCCGACAACAGACAAGTCTTAATTTTCATAATCTTAAAAAAAAATTGTATGCAAACTGACAGTTCAAACTGACACTGACAGATCTGTCAGTGTCAATTCGCATACAATTTTTTTTTAAGATTAGATATGAATTTTTAAGACTGTCTGTGGCAAGCCTAAGTAGTTATCATAGTTAAAAAGTATAGAGATAAAAGTAGAGTAGATATTTGAACCGCTACGTCATCTGATAACAGGATTGCTCTCTCAAATATAATAAAATAGGCTTCAAATAACGGAAGGAAGCTTAATATTTTTTCTGCTCTTCGGCACTCGTTCTTATAAATCAACCTGAATATATTTTTGCATGCGACGGCAGTATTCATCGATAACTACTGCATTTCAGCACTTACATCTAATATTCAACAAAATAAACGAAATGAAAAAAGAGAATCTTCTCAGTTGCACCGTTTAAATGTCCGGTGAAGGTTGATCCACGACTCACTGCAGATTTAAGGAGTAAAAAGTCGACTTACCCTGGACATTTGTAGACGCAGTGAAGGACATTGTTAGCGAGTTTAACACCGTGAGTTTATCTAGCCAATAACGTCGACGGGAACTGGAAACAAAGCCTCATCTTGGAACTTATCCTGTTTTCTCTCACATACCCAAGGTGTTAACAAATTAATAACGGACATTTTAAGGGACGTTAATTAACATCAAAACAATTAACTTTCACTAGAAACTTAAATTTTTTTTTTATTTACTGAACAAAAACTTAATTGTAATATTCATCTAAAAATAATCATTAATCACAATTCATGTACATTTAACATTTAACACTGCTCATGCACATGTCAGTGCCATCTAGTTTATGTTTAAGAAACTAAAGTCACATTTACCCCAAGTTGCGCCCACAAACTACTAAGAAGATACTATGTTGCGCCTCTATACAAATTACTGAACAGCCAATTCATTTTCATTGAAGAAAGTAGCAGTAAATTTTCTTCGCGAATAAAAACACATTTAACCTCAATACAATATTTTGGGTTCTCCGTGTCTACCTAAATTAAAAACTGTTATAAACTATTTAGCCAACATAACCTCAAAAACATTTTATCGAGATGATATACGTTTATACTGAACGCATTCATAAGATCTTCATGTCTATGAATGTTTATGGCTGACATTATGACCAACATACAGAAATTATCAACTTAATTTTATTGAACATTTTTTAATAATTTTATTTGTTGAGATTTATTTTAATTTTAAATATTATAAAAAAAAAAGTTCTCAGTATTTTGTCTTTCTTGTAGTGAAAAGTAGTGGGTAAAATTTTGAAAGTAAATGTTTGAAACTTTTTTTATTTTGACGTTTGTATTCGCGGTTTTTAATTTGTGTCCCCCATTGCAAAAATGGTTGCAAAATGTTGACGTCCACACGTTTCTCGTATTGGGAGAATATAAGAAAATAAGATACGTTTGGATTTCGTGCTACAAAATTATCGATTGTAAGTTTTCTGTGTGTATTATTTTATGTTGTGCCATGGGAAAGTGTTGAGCCTAGAATCACTTCCGTTCTGACAGGAAAAGGAAGTGCATGGTTATGGCGATCGTATCGAATAGCGAGTTGATCTGACATCCTTATCCTGTTATTTTCATGATGAGCAGCGGCGCGAAATACTGCTCTTTACTTTATTTTGATGCCTGTTTACATGTGTTAATGTAGAATATTCTACCAAACGTTATCAGTGTAAAAACACATCGATACAATGATAATAACTTGTCGTCAAGGTTATGTCATGGAACCGGAGATGCCTCTTTTTCATGTTAAACAAATAAACAAAGTGTCTATTAGTAAACAAATACGTTTTGCCCAGATACTAGCAGTGTTTCGTTTTGTCATGCAGGTAAACCATACGAATTTCACATCAAGAATGTTATTGTTTGTATCTTTTATATTTCATAATTGTACTAAACACAATTTTGTTTTGATTTTCGTATTTTGTGCTTCAATGTCTAGGTGTGTACTAGGTACTTCACACGGATACTATTTTCTCAATAAAATTAGACAAGACTTGCAGTACTTAACAATTTAGAAACCATGTCAAGGAATAAACTTGGAAATCAGTAAGAGTCTATGAAGA
Organism: Leguminivora glycinivorella; assembly: GCF_023078275.1. Taxonomy (NCBI): domain Eukaryota; kingdom Metazoa; phylum Arthropoda; class Insecta; order Lepidoptera; family Tortricidae; genus Leguminivora; species Leguminivora glycinivorella. The sequence goes on from NC_062973.1 coordinate 291,638, forward strand.
GTTTGTTGGTTGGTGAAGTATATTTGAGGTGGTTACTTACAGAAGCTAAGCCATGGCGGAGCCCGAGGAAGGCGCAGAAGAAGAGGTGGTGGTGCGACTGGCCACTACACCTCAGATCATCTTGGTAAGTATTCTGCTATGTCACAAGCTTTTATTTCACTTGTAATGTCTACTTATATGGTTCAAACCTTGAAAACTAAATTAGCTGAGCTGAAACTGCATAACAAGACTTTGTTACTACCTGTGTTTCATTTTGGCGATTATTGAAATAACAAGCAGGCATTCGGAACAACTGATATTGTCTATTCATAGTGCATTTTTTTTGTGTAATGTAGTCTAGTGTAGTTTTATATATTAAAACTATTTAGACAAAGAAACGAAAATAAAAGAAAGCACAGGAAATCACTGAACTTATTTTTAAAGTAAGATGTATGTCTGCAGCCTGAGAGCATAGTCCCCGGACCGTTGACAAATTCGCGTGCGGCGACCTCGGCCGGCGTGGAGCTGGGTCGGAAGCTGCTGCTGGCCGCCCGGGCCGGGGACACCAACCAGGTGCTGGACCTCATGGCGCAGGGAGCGCCCTTCACTACTGATTGGGTATGCACTACATATTATCTATCACTGGTGTATTAATTAAAACATTGCTTCATTTAATTACGTAGATATTGCTGAGGTATACAAATTGTAATTTTTTAAGACTGAAACCAAATACTTGTTGTCTGTGAGCCTGTGACAAATATTTCTTTTATGAATATCCTAGGATTCAGAACATTTTTAAAAAACTTTGATGTAATCGCATTTCACACTAGTTTCCGTTCTCTGAAGTATGTATGAACCGGTCGTCCGGTAATATTTAGCATAAGCCATAGATAATGAGTGGTGTGTTAGTTGGGCACGTCGCCGCTGCACCTGGCGGCGCTGGGCGGGCACTTGGGCACGGCGGCCGTGCTGCTGCGCGCGGGCGTGAGCCGCGACGCGCGCACCAAGGTGGAGCGCACGCCGCTGCACCTCGCCGCGCACGCCGGGCACGAGGCCGTGGCCGCCGTGCTGCTCGACCACGGCGCCGCCGTCGACTGCAGGTACGACCAATAACAATATACTCATTCCAGTGTTCAATAAAAGCGCCGGTGGTGTGCGGTAAGAGTGCAAGACTTTCAATCCGGAGGTCGCGGGTTTGAACGCCGGCTCCGATGAGTTTTTCGGAACTTATGTATGTGCAAAATGTTATTTGATATTTGCCGGTCGCTTTTCGGTGAAGGAAAACATCGTGAGGAAACCGGATCAATTCCAATAAGGCCTAGTTACCCTTCGGGCCTATGCCAAATCTTGGGATTAATGGTCAAAGCGGACTCCAGGCTCCCATGAGCCGCGGCGAATGTCGGGATAACGCAAGGATAATGATGATGAGTGATTGAAGTGTCGAATACTACAAAAAGTTACCATTTCCACTCTGTCTTTTTTATAAATATTTGCATGTCTTTGTGACAAAACATGTAGCTCTATAAATTGAATATGCATGACCTTTTGTACCATGTTTTAGCAAATAAATGACTGATTCTGATTCTGTGGGACTTAGGAAAATGGTTTTTGTCTTGTTTTGGCTCGCCAGTTCCTTAGTCTATGACTGATAGTTAGAGGTGTTTTCTAAAATGTGATGTATTTGTTGATGGTGCAGGGACATGCTCCGCATGACGCCGCTGCACTGGGCGTGCGCGCGCGGGCACGCGGCGCTGGCGGCGCTGCTGGTGCGGCGCGGCGCGGACCCGGGCGCGCGCTGCAAGTTCCGCCGCACGCCGCTCTCCCTCGCCGCCCACTGCCCCGCCCTCAGCGCCGCCCTGCACCGCGCCGTGGCCGAGCGGGACCAGGCCGCCAGTGTCCGAGCCATACAACGTACGGAGTACTGCAACAACAACTCTCAACAACGAGATCGATCACTTTATTTATTCAGTGTCGATGTAGGGAACTAATCTAATTATTTTATTAAATATTTTTTAATTTATTTTTAAGTAGTGACCCTACTATATCGAAGGCGCCTAGCCTTCAGAGATAACATACACTGGAGAAATTTCGACGGGTACCTCGGCGGTCGAGGTGGTGTAGCGGTCGAACGCGTCAGCCGCGATAGCTGAAAACCCGGGTTCGATTCCCGGCTTCGCTTCGCCACCGGTGGGCTTGATCGCTTTTTCTTTAGTGTATGGTATCTATTTCAGTTTACATTCAGTGTCACCTCCGAGTCCTCCGACATTCTCCCGAAGCTTAAAAATGATTATCTTATTATGTTGTAATGATCATTTTAGTTAATAAATAAATCCATAGATTTTCTGCCCTGCCGAACATTTTCTCCGTCTGTCTAATCATTTCCTACTAACAGTTCATTCACTTTATAGAAGAAATGGCAGTGGACGACGTGACTGAATCGAAGGTATACGAAACGGTCCAGATGCAGATCCCCACTGAAGAAAAACCCACACAACCCACTATCAGGATACAGCACAAACTGAACAAACCCATCTTGGAAACTAATGAGGTATTTATTTCTTTAATTTTTATACTTTGTCTTTGTCGGTATTGACTCCGTATATTTACTAAGGTATTTTTTTAGCAGGCGCAGCAGCCGCTCGGAAACGGTACCGACACAAACGCGACAGGCGCGGCGTTACTGCGGCATCACGGCATAACGTTACTGCCCGCTGACGACGGCAGCACCGTGTTGTCTGCGCTGCAGAGTGGACGGACTGTTGTGCTTTCAGGTATGGAGTCTGGAACATAAATGCGAGGGGTGGCGTTGAGGTAACGTCGCTGCCGGCTGACGATGGTAGTACTGTGTCGTCATCGTGGTGTTCTCAGGTATGTGGGTTACTGTTAGTTTCTTTTTGACAGAAACACAGGAGGCGTGCCGTAGTCGAGATCGAGATACCACGGTTACATATTGTGAGGTCGCTATTTGACGACGGTAGTGTAGCGTCGTCGATGTTACAGAGAGGGTGAACTGTGGCGTTTTCGGGTACGCAGGTTGCGTCTATATCGTGTACAATGTTGAAATGCGAACGAGCACTTCACGACTCGCATCGATCTTCGAACATCCTTCACGTTCACGTTTTAATTTATCGTCACTCGTTTCGAATTAGTTATTTATCACATCGGTATCGTAATGTAGTACCTATCGTGTGGGAAATGAAAAGTAGTGGTCGTTTTTCAGACGCGGGCAAGCTGATGCTGAAGGAGAACAGCTCGCCGCCGGCGGCCCCCGCTCCCCCCTCCCCCTCCCCCGCTCCCCCCGTCACCCCCCACTCCCCGGCCCCCCGCGCCGGCGTGCTGGTGCGCGCCCGGCCCGCGCGCGAGCCGCCCAAGCCCGGCGTCAAGGTGTTCACCGTCAACAAGCAGCCGGATAAACACATGCAGGTGACGACACATTCGGCCACATTACTCCACTAGAGGGCGTCATTAAATTAAACTCGATTGCGCCGAACCGTCTGTTACCCGGTTTAGCGATCCCTATTTCTTTCTATCGGAGCTTCCGTAAATTTCTGCCGCGACGTTGACGCGTCCCATTAGCTCGTTCGCTCGCGGCCGGGTCCGCGCCGACCGACGCACCGGGCGGTACGAAACGTCCGGCTCCCGCGCGCACGTTTGGCTCGTCCGAGCCGATTCGCTCAGCGGCATAGTGATCCGTAACCTTCAGTCGACCGTTCGAATTAGCGTATGATTGATCTTTCTTTTTAATACAAAATAAAATATGAAAACCACGAATTACATACGATTTAAATAAATGTGTACAACACTATTTCAAACAGCTAACCGAAGACTGCCATCTCACCGGCTCGAATAAGAAATTGACTCAAAAACACCAAATTGCGGTCTATGTGAACCTGACTAAATCATACATAACTATAAAACTAACTATACATCATAAAATAGTAAATGAGCAAATTTTTACATAAATCTTTACCACTGTCAATTTCCCTTTCCGCAGATAAAATACGTGCAACTGCCGCCAGACGCTACCATCCTCTCCCCGCACAAGGCGGCCATGAAGGCCAAGAGCAAGGTCATCCGCGCCGCCGCCGGCACCGGGACCGGGACCGGCACCGGCACCGGCGCCGGATCCGGGACCGCCGGGACCAACCGGCCCGGCGTCAAGATCATCATGAACAAGGCCAGCTTCAGCAAGCTGCTAGCCACTGCCACGAAGGCACACGGCTCGGGAGACAACGAGGTAACTACTTTACTACACTTTCTTTTTTTGTTTATTTTCAATATTGTTTAGAAATTTAGAAAGCAAAGTCTGCCGCCGTCACTCTGACCATCTGTCTCCATCATCAGACCCTGAGTACCACCTCTTGTCAAAGGTCTAATTGAGACGATTCCAATGAGCCTAAACACGAAGTGGTTTAGTTCCATGGTTCATCGGTACTGGTGACCACCATCTGGCTCCATTTTCAGACCCTGAGTACCAGCTCTTGTCAAAGGTCTTATTGAGACGATCCCATTGAGCCTAAACACGAAGTGGTTTAGTCATATGGTTCATTGGTACTGGTGACCACCATCTGGCTCCATCATCAGACCCTGAGTACCACCTCCTGTCAAAGGTCTTGTTGAGACGAACCCAATGAGTCCAAACACGAAGTGGTGTAGTCATATGGTTCATTGGTACTGGTGACCACCATCTGGCTCCATCATCAGACCCTGAGTACCACCTCTTGTCAAAGGTCTTGTTGAGACGAACCCAACGAGCCTAAACACGATGTGGTTTACTTACATGGTTCACTGGTACTGGTGACCACCTTCTGGCTCCATCATCAAAGACAAAATTGAGTTCGTTTTACTTTCAATTTCTTAAGGTGGCTCGCTTTCCATAAAAAAACATCTACCATTTATTTAGTCACCGCACACTACAACTAAATAAAAATATGCGCATACATCTACTATACATTATCCGTCGTCGCGGTAGTGAATGAAATACATTGTTTCATACAGAAATCATGGACAAATCCATGTGAATTTTTTATTAATTTTACGTAAATGTGCGTGCCAAATTTTGTGTACAGACACAGAGCCGTCATATTTCGCGCATTTTTAATTGACATTGTCATCAGTGACACTTGGCTCTTGACAAGTAATTATTAAAGATATTGGTTTAGTTAACTCAAGCAGACTCAGAAATAATGACGCATTTTGTCAATAAAGATACATATCGTATATTTCGGCACTGCTAATGTAAATCGAAATGGCGTCTTGGTCAAATGCACCGATTATGAAGCAGGTGATTCTGAGTTCCATCCCGCAGTTTTTTTTAATCATTTGAACTTTTTTTGGATTTTTTTTTATATATTTTTTAAATGGAATATTTGACTATTACTATATTGCTTTCCTATTTTTTATTTTCATACAAAAATACAATACAATCCTTTATTATGCCTTTGTTGATAAAATAAAATATTACACGTCTGGTATAATACATTATACATAGGTCAAAGTGTGGGCATAGTATTAGTAATGTATTGCATTTACTGAGCTGGTTGACCTATGTTATTGTTGTGTGAATGTTTTTCTTCAACAACTAAATGGTTATATACAAGAATATGGGTAGCTTTTGCACATTGTAATTTTTCCTCAGTCACCCGTTGACCACGAACGCTGTAAAAGTGTTCGAAACATCGGGATGAATTTTAAACTCATTATACGCGATTTAATCCGTTTTCATAGTTTTTATTTCATGAGTAACTATCGCGGTAACTGAAGACAATATTAACTAAATGGTTACAAATAATAATTATCATCAAATTATCATCAATATAATCTGGTCCAGGCAGGCAATTATGGTCACGCGATAAATGATAAAACATCTGGCCGTCCCTATAATCGCACTTACTAATAGTGCGACAGGGACGGCCTGATATTTTATCGTCTATCGCGCGACCATGCTTCCCGTGCTGTACTAGCTTTAGCCCGCGGCTTCGCTTGCGTTAGAAAGAGACAAAAGTAGCATATGTCACTCTCCATCCCTTCAACTATCTCCACTTAAAAAACATGTCAATCCGTCGCTCCGTTTGGCCGTGAAAGACGGACAAACAAACAAACACACATTATCTTTGGTGAAACAACGAATTCTTCCACTTCAGATTATAGAGTAACCAGCTTTTCCCATTTATAATAAACTAGCTTTTGACCGCGGCTTCGCTCGCGTAAGAAAGAGACAAAAAGTAGCCTATGTCACTCTCCATCCCTTCAACTAAATCCCCTTAAATAATCACGTCAATTCGTCGCTTCGGTTTTGCCGTGAAAGACGGACAAACAAACAGACACACACCCTTTCCCATTTGTAATATTAGTATGGATTTGACATTATTATTTATATTTAAATAATTATATATGTATAGCCCAATTTCTTCGGTAACAGCGTGTTATGTAATGGCGTCGTTGGGGAACAATCGTCTGTCACGCCGTGAAGGTGCGTTCGATTCCCAGGATTCTATAAACTTTTTGTATTTTTTTGGATATAAATTTCGTTTTTTTTATTGACCGAGCAAGAATGGAGAGCCGAAGGTATCAATTTTATCTTAGAGAACATATTGATTTTTTTATTGTCATTTTGATTTTCTATTTATTAAGTTGAGATATAAAACACAACTTTTAATACCCTCGCTAAATATAATATTTTATCGAAATCACTCCTTAGATAAAAAAAGTCCACTTGAGTTTTTAAAGCATTACGTTACTCAGTTAACTATTTCATTTTCATTTACTAATTTAAGATTTCAAAAGCGATTTGAATACCCTTGCTCCATCCAAAATAAACAATTAGAAAAAAAAATCATTCGGATCGTAGTTTAGAAACTAAAATTTATCTATACTTTTTGGAATTTTTTAAAATATCAGATTAGGATAATTATGTTAGAAATTCTGAGTTCGACGAACCCAAAAATTATTACCATGTAAGATAATAGGTTTTTAATCTTTTTTGTGGAAAACGCTCAGTAACTACTGTACGAGTACATATACATTTATGTATAATAATAAAACAAAAAATAGTGTCACATAGTGTTGTGTTCCTGCCGGTGAGTAAGGCTGCCAGAGCTCAACGAGGGTGCGGGGTGCTGACGACGGGAGGACTTACGGAACTAATTTGTTCCGTCTATTGTCCTTTGAGTCGTCGGCAACCCAAACCCTCCTTTGAACTTGTACACTCCTTTTTGCTGTGCATACGCAGCAAAGGGGAGTGTACAAGTTTCTAATGGGGCGGCAACGCGCATACGACACTCTTCGAGTTGCAGGCGTCCATAGGTTACGGTGACCGCTTTCCATCAGGCGGACCGTATGCTTGTTTGCCACCGACGTAGTATAAAAAAAAAGAAAAAGTCCTGGATTCGAACCCAGTACTTCCATGCAAATCATGCGATGGCACGTATTTACCGCAAGGCTATTTAAACAAGCTGTCGCCGCGTGAAATTATCAACTAGAAGGAATACAAAAACACTGTTTGTATGTGTGAGTGGTACTTAAAAATAGTGTAAAATAGTAAATTTATTTACATTAAGGGGATTAACGTTACAATGAGAAGTTGAATGTTTGTTGTAATACGTCAATTTTAATATTAAATGTTCGCGAAGCATAATTGAAAGTATATAAATGCCTGTACGACTCCACAAAAAAAATAAGACTGGTAATTTGCAGATTAACGCCATCTAACGCAGCCTGAGCTTCGGGTAACCTAGGCGAGCCACCTTAATGGGACTAAAATACAAGATATTAGGAACTTAAATTTACCGCATTTATGGGAGTGAGCTTATCAAATTGTACATAATAAGAGCTCCGAAATCTGTGCTTCACGCGGTTTTTTCTAAACGAGCATCAGAAAAAAAATCCTTACTAATTGGAAAAGCTTTTTCTTCCATATGTTTTTTAATTAACCGACAGTTAATAAGATGTTCTAACTGAAACAAGTACTTTTACTGTCTTTTAGTATGAGTAAAGTGTACAATTTTGTCGATAAATATTGTGCATTTTACAATATATCGCCTTTTTTTGTCATAGCGCTCTTAACGAATTTAGCGTTCGTTAATTTTTTGTATGGGACATTACATAGACGTCCGCTGCGTGACGTTGATTGACGTTTTTATTAACTGTAGTTGCTACAATTGGCCCTAAGGAAGATTTGGTATCCACGTTTTTTTGTTTTCGTTCCAGCCACTTTCCCTCGGCGCCGCGCGCGGCGAAGCGGTGGTGTGCGTGCCGGAGCAGTTCGTGCGCTCCATGTCGGCGCGATACCTCCGCGCACAGCTCCTCGCCGCGCACGCCGCGCTCGCGGAGCTGCAGCGCCAGCTCACGCAGACCCGCGCACAGCTCGCCGCCACGCAGCCCGGCTAGTGGCCGCACTACACTCCGCGCACAGCTCCTCGCCGCCACGCAGCCCGGCTAGTGGCCGCACTACACTCCGCGCACAGCTCCTCGCCGCGCACGCCGCGCTCGCGGAGCTGCAGCGCCAGCTCAACCAGGCCCGCGCACAGCTCGCCTCCACGCAGCCCGGCTAGTGGCCGCACTACACTCCGCGCACAGCTCGCCGCCACGCAGCCCGGCTAGTGGCCGCACTACACTCCGCGCACAGCTCCTCGCCGCGCACGCCGCGCTCGCGGAGCTGCAGCGCCAGCTCAACCAGGCCCGCGCACAGCTCGCCTCCACGCAGCCCGGCTAGTGGCCGCACTACACTCCGCGCACAGCTCGCCGCCACGCAGCCCGGCTAGTGGCCGCACTACACTCCGCGCACAGCTCCTCGCCGCGCACGCCGCGCTCGCGGAGCTGCAGCGCCAGCTCAACCAGGCCCGCGCACAGCTCGCTGCCACGCAGCCCGGCTAGTGGCCGCACTACACTCCGCGCACAGCTCCTCGCCGCGCACGCCGCGCTCGCGGAGCTGCAGCGCCAGCTCAACCAGGCCCGCGCACAGCTCGCCTCCACGCAGCCCGGCTAGTGGCCGCACTACACTCCGCGCACAGCTCGCCGCCACGCAGCCCGGCTAGTGGCCGCACTACACTCCGCGCACAGCTCGCCGCCACGCAGCCCGGCTAGTGGCCGCACTACACTCCGCGCACAGCTCCTCGCCGCCACGCAGCCCGGCTAGTGGCCGCACTACACTCCGCGCACAGCTCCTCGCCGCCACGCAGCCCGGCTAGTGGCCGCACTACACTCCGCGCACAGCTCCTCGCCGCCACGCAGCCCGGCTAGTGGCCGCACTACACTCCGCGCACAGCTCCTCGCCGCGCACGCCGCGCTCGCGGAGCTGCAGCGCCAGCTCAACCAGGCCCGCGCACAGCTCGCCTCCACGCAGCCCGGCTAGTGGCCGCACTACACTCCGCGCACAGCTCCTCGCCGCCACGCAGCCCGGCTAGTGGCCGCACTACACTCCGCGCACAGCTCCTCGCCGCCACGCAGCCCGGCTAGTGGCCGCACTACACTCCGCGCACAGCTCGCCGCCACGCAGCCCGGCTAGTGGCCGCACTACACTCCGCGCACAGCTCCTCGCCGCCACGCAGCCCGGCTAGTGGCCGCACTACACTCCGCGCACAGCTCCTCGCCGCCACGCAGCCCGGCTAGTGGCCGCACTACACTCCGCGCACAGCTCGCCGCCACGCAGCCCGGCTAGTGGCCGCACTACACTCCGCGCACAGCTCGCCGCCACGCAGCCCGGCTAGTGGCCGCACTACACTCCGCGCACAGCTCCTCGCCGCCACGCAGCCCGGCTAGTGGCCGCACTACACTCCGCGCACAGCTCGCCGCCACGCAGCCCGGCTAGTGGCCGCACTACACTCCGCGCACAGCTCCTCGCCGCCACGCAGCCCGGCTAGTGGCCGCACTACACTCCGCGCACAGCTCCTCGCCGCCACGCAGCCCGGCTAGTGGCCGCACTACACTCCGCGCACAGCTCCTCGCCGCCACGCAGCCCGGCTAGTGGCCGCACTACACTCCGCGCACAGCTCCTCGCCGCGCACGCCGCGCTCGCGGAGCTGCAGCGCCAGCTCAACCAGGCCCGCGCACAGCTCGCCTCCACGCAGCCCGGCTAGTGGCCGCACTACACTCCGCGCACAGCTCCTCGCCGCCACGCAGCCCGGCTAGTGGCCGCACTACACTCCGCGCACAGCTCGCCGCCACGCAGCCCGGCTAGTGGCCGCACTACACTCCGCGCACAGCTCGCCGCCACGCAGCCCGGCTAGTGGCCGCACTACACTCCGCGCACAGCTCCTCGCCGCGCACGCCGCGCTCGCGGAGCTGCAGCGCCAGCTCAACCAGGCCCGCGCACAGCTCGCCTCCACGCAGCCCGGCTAGTGGCCGCACTACACTCCGCGCACAGCTCCTCGCCGCGCACGCCGCGCTCGCGGAGCTGCAGCGCCAACTCAACCAGGCCCGCGCACAGCTCGCCGCCACGCAGCCCGGCTAGTGGCCGCACTACACTCCGCGCACAGCTCCTCGCCGCCACGCAGCCCGGCTAGTGGCCGCACTACACTCCGCGCACAGCTCCTCGCCGCCACGCAGCCCGGCTAGTGGCCGCACTACACTCCGCGCACAGCTCCTCGCCGCCACGCAGCCCGGCTAGTGGCCGCACTACACTCCGCGCACAGCTCCTCGCCGCCACGCAGCCCGGCTAGTGGCCGCACTACACTCCGCGCACAGCTCCTCGCCGCCACGCAGCCCGGCTAGTGGCCGCACTACACTCCGCGCACAGCTCGCCGCCACGCAGCCCGGCTAGTGGCCGCACTACACTCCGCGCACAGCTCCTCGCCGCCACGCAGCCCGGCTAGTGGCCGCACTACACTCCGCGCACAGCTCGCCGCCACGCAGCCCGGCTAGTGGCCGCACTACACTCCGCGCACAGCTCCTCGCCGCCACGCAGCCCGGCTAGTGGCCGCACTACACTCCGCGCACAGCTCCTCGCCGCCACGCAGCCCGGCTAGTGGCCGCACTACACTCCGCGCACAGCTCCTCGCCGCCACGCAGCCCGGCTAGTGGCCGCACTACACTCCGCGCACAGCTCGCCGCCACGCAGCCCGGCTAGTGGCCGCACTACACTCCGCGCACAGCTCCTCGCCGCCACGCAGCCCGGCTAGTGGCCGCACTACACTCCGCGCACAGCTCGCCGCCACGCAGCCCGGCTAGTGGCCGCACTACACTCCGCGCACAGCTCCTCGCCGCCACGCAGCCCGGCTAGTGGCCGCACTACACTCCGCGCACAGCTCCTCGCCGCCACGCAGCCCGGCTAGTGGCCGCACTACACTCCGCGCACAGCTCCTCGCTGCCACGCAGCCCGGCTAGTGGCCGCACTACACTCCGCGCACAGCTCGCCGCCACGCAGCCCGGCTAGTGGCCGCACTACACTCCGCGCACAGCTCCTCGCTGCCACGCAGCCCGGCTAGTGGCCGCACTACACTCCGCGCACAGCTCCTCGCCGCCACGCAGCCCGGCTAGTGGCCGCACTACACTCCGCGCACAGCTCGCCGCCACGCAGCCCGGCTAGTGGCCGCACTACACTCCGCGCACAGCTCCTCGCCGCCACGCAGCCCGGCTAGTGGCCGCACTACACTCCGCGCACAGCTCGCCGCCACGCAGCCCGGCTAGTGGCCGCACTACACTCCGCGCACAGCTCCTCGCCGCCACGCAGCCCGGCTAGTGGCCGCACTACACTCCGCGCACAGCTCCTCGCCGCCACGCAGCCCGGCTAGTGGCCGCACTACACTCCGCGCACAGCTCCACGCTGGCTGAACTACTCTCTGACGATGTATTTACAAGATTCTACTTCACGATATCGCGATTCACCAATGATAACGCTATCGCAAATTCTTACTGACTACTTCCTTCCTGTGATTTGTTAATCGAACTGAAACAAAGTGTAAATAAGATATAATTTAATAGTTAAAATATCTGCTTTACTGATGATAGCACTATATTTTTGTAAATAGCGACGAATACTCGTTTTAGATGATCAGCCGGGGCAACGCAAAGCGAGGCAATGTGCTCGCGCGGCAACCATCCAATGTAGACCCGCCTCGGCCGAGGCAAGTTGCTCGCGACGTGCGTGCCTCGCTTTGTGTGTGTAGGTATGTATGTATACCCGCCTGTTCAAACGCGTTACAAGCCTGAAGTAGCTATAGGCACTGATATTTTGTTTTAATCTGTCATTTTTACTTATGTGTTTGTAAGAAAGGTATAACCAGAAGCTTGTTGATACAATTTTGAACCTACTTAGATGAGACTTCATAATCTGATCATTGAAGCCTTATCTAAACTGGTTAGCCTAACCTGGCAGGCAAGTAATGGTCGCGCGATAAATGATAAAACATCTAGCCGCAAAAAATCGCACTATTTGTAAGTGCGATAGGGACAGCCAGATGTTTTATCATTTTTTCTACTCCCGTACTGTTATTCGTGACTTACAAGGTCGTGCATAGTACTTTAAAACCCTACAAAAAAGATGTCAGGACAAGTCTATCTAGTCTATACCCTGAAAACATTTAGTAGCAGTAGCACGATATAGCTGTTACAGTTCAGTAAATACATTGCTACCAACTTAACAAACCAATCACTTCATCGTAGAAAATTAAAATATTGTATGAAATGGGTACATTGTTGCCAACCTTAGAATGTCAGATAAAGCCTGGCATTCGCAGAGTCGAGACTCGTTCGTTTTCTGCTGCGATCATTGGCGACGCGTGGAATCGCATTCAAATGTATGAGAACTCGATTCAACTCGGACTCGATTCGTCTTAGTGGCCAGGCTTCAAAGAACCATGTACCATAGACAGTTTTATTTTCATGTTTGCACTCAAACTGCATATTCGAAATGGTAAGTGGTCCACTAGATAACTAAGATGACTGAAAGTAGATATTTATTGAATTTATAATTTTCTTTCAAAGTAAGTGCTTGGTCGTAGAAAAAGTATTGTATGCAACGGTGTTTAACTGAGTCAAAAAATGCTCGTGGCGTCTTTATTAACAATTTTCGGCTCCGCCCCAAATTGTTACCCACGCCGCTCGCCTTTTTTGACCTCTTTTAACCACCAGTTGCATAAAATACTATATCGCGCGACCATGATTGCCTGCCTGGTTCAGATAACTTCAATTATCTGGTTACCAGATGAAAGGTTATAGCTTTATAAAACAGGGTACGTAACTTCTGCTTTCGCCAGTCCTTTATTGCTACGCCCACTCACTTCATGGTTTGATAATGCAATTAATCGCTGCGTAATTTTATTTGACGTGTTGAGGATAGACAACTGAACAGATACCGAACCACGAAGTAAAAGTTGCAGTTTGACGAGCGCTTGTATAAGAGCAGTGATTTTAATAGTATTTCGTTAGCGCGATAGTTTTGTCTGTAGTAACTATGGATATCGCGCGATACAAGACGTTTCCATAGTTATTTCAGCAGTGATTTTGTTCTCCAATCCATGAAGGATCTCGCACATTGACCCGCTCGCACTAACTCGTTGGCATTGATCTCCGATCACATCATTGTACGGGACTGCAATAGCTTTACAAACATTCGCGTTATGTACAGGTGGAGCAACGTACGAAATCCTTCGTGTTTCACGAATTTAGCCAGCATCGAAGGCTTTTATAATATAAAGACCCAATAAAATAGGCATTTAGTCTGCGCTGTAACAAATATCTGTTAAACAGATAAGTTTTCCATCACAGAAGGTTCTTTGCTTTAAATGCAAAAAGATAATATAAATTTCCTACAAATTCCAACAGAGATTAGTTCTTATTGTACTTGAAGCAATGACAAAGTAGATAGACAAAAACTTATTATTTGTGCCGTTTGTATATCCGAGGTCTTTATAGAGAGAGTACGTCGTAGACGTCGCATCGGACCGATAGATGGCGCCATCGTTCGTTGTAAGTCGCTCCGGCGTCTCACCGCCGCGATGTTGGTAGTCCCGTTTTTCCCCACCTGCAACACAAGGCCCCCCCGCGCCCCGACTCGCCACCAGCCACCCTCATTGTTTCGTCGAACGCCGAAGTGACCGGTTGTCGCGTATTCCGTTCGAACATTTTTACAGCATGGTGTCTCGAAATTAATCTTTTAGTTTCTATTTCCTTGTTATTTCTGGTCAAACCAGAGTTATTCGTGTTTTTATTTAAAAAGTGGCTTATAACGTTTCGGAATTATGAAATTTTTCAATTTCATCCGTCAATTCTTTCTTCCCTTTTAATTTGCGCTCGTTCGTCTTGAATAATGAGATATATTATGCCTCGCTAGCGATCATTATTCGTCTTTCGGGGTTCTCACTATAGAAATGAACGAGCGGTGCTTTATGATTCTACCCACTTTTTTGTAAGAAAGTTCCATGCTGCAAAAATCGTTACCGTTAATCAGTTTTCTTTTTAAACTATTCGCATTTCCGAGACTAAAGTAGGAAGTGTTATCCGCGTATTAAAAGTTTCGCGCGAGAATATAAGCGGTAACGTAGGTAAGTTGCTCCGCCGGGGACCACGTGCTCCGGGGACCACGTGCTTCGCGACCGCGGGCTGCGCGACCTGCGGGCTGCGGCGGCGGCGGCGGCGGAGGGCGCGGTGAAGGAATACCGCGCTCCAAGGAGGTTTGAATTTCTCCGACGAATGGGTGAGCAGATTCATATTATTTTAGAAAGAATATGTTCGGTTTCCGATTCGGTGCGGAGACCCCAAGCCACGTGGCGCCGAAACTTACTGTAGCGCTGCGATAGCGCCGCTGACCGCGGCAGTGTTGTCCGCCGCGTCGGCGCCGCCGAGGTTGCGTAGAAGTTGCCTCCTCGTTAACGATGGCCATCTCTGCGGTGCCGCCGAACAACGTTGTGGCCGCCGCATAGGCGTCGCGTGCGACGCTGTAAGTATGTCTGCTGCTGCCCCGACGCGAGCGCCGTGCCGTTAGTGATCAGTCGTCAATACGCAGGCTACCAGCGCGGCCACCTTCTGCCCCCGCCACAACGCCGCGAGCCTGCTGAAGCTGTCCACGAGTATCGCTGGCCGCCACGCTTATGCTGGCGCCTCGATGGTGATGCAGAGCGTTCGTCTGCCGTGACAACGCCGCGATCCTGCTGAAGCTGTCCACCAGTATCGCTGGCCGCCACGCTTATGCTGGCGCCTCGATGGTGATGCAGAGCGTTCGTCTGCCGTGACAACGCCGCGATCCTGCTGAAGCTGTCCACCAGTATCGCTGGCCGCCACGCTTATGCTGGCGCCTCGATGGTGATGCAGAGCGTTCGTCTGCCGTGACAACGCCGCGATCCTGCTGAAGCTGTCCACCAGTATCGCTGGCCGCCACGCTTATGCTGGCGCCTCGATGGTGATGCAGAGCGTTCGTCTGCCGTGACAACGCCGCGATCCTGCTGAAGCTGTCCACCAGTATCGCTGGCCGCCACGCTTATGCTGGCGCCTCGATGGTGATGCAGAGCGTTCGTCTGCCGTGACAACGCCGCGATCCTGCTGAAGCTGTCCACCAGTATCGCTGGCCGCCACGCTTATGCTGGCGCCTCGATGGTGATGCAGAGCGTTCGTCTGCCGTGACAACGCCGCGATCCTGCTGAAGCTGTCCACCAGTATCGCTGGCCGCCACGCTTATGCTGGCGCCTCGATGGTGATGCAGAGCGTGCGTCTGCCTTGACAACGCCGCGAGCCTGCTGAAGCTGTCCACCAATATCGCTGGCCGCCACGCTTATGCTGGCGCCTCGATGGTGATGCAGAGCGTTCGTCTGCCGTGACAACGCCGCGATCCTGCTGACTGTCCACCTGCTGTAGCTGTCCACCAGTATCGCTGGCCGCCACGCTTATGCTGGCGCCTCGATGGTGATGCAGCGAGCTCATCTGCCGTGACAACGCCGCGATCCTGCTGAAGCTGTCCACCAGTATCGCTGGCCGCCACGCTTATGCTGGCGCCTCGATGGTGATGTAGAGCGTTCGTATGCCGTGACAACGACGCGAGACGCGACCCTGCCGAAGCTGTCCACCAGTATTGCTGGCCGCCACGCTTATGCTGGCGCACCAGTGGTGATGCGGAGCGTAATACTGTTAACCGCTGCACAGGCGTCGCAATCCTTCTGCTGCGTCTGCCGTGACAACGCCGCAAGCTACTTGAAGTTTTCCACCGGTGTCGTCGGCCGACACGCTCATGCTGGCGCCTTGATGTCGCCTCGATCGCACGAGGTAAGATTGCAGACGCGGCGACCTTCATCGCGCCACCGAGCGCAATACTGCGGCTGCCGCGAAGGCGTCGCTAATTTTCCTGCCGCGTTTGCCGTGACGACGCCGCGAACTCTGTTGATGCTGTTCACCGATGTAGCTGACTGCCACGCTGGCGCCGGTGCCTCCCGCGCTGACGGCGGCGACCTCGAGAGGGCCACCGAGCACGATACTGCGCGACGCGACAGGGCATCGAGACGCCTTTCGAGCTGACGACGGCCGTCTCAATCTCACCGCCGAACATAACAGCGTCTGCTGCAGTGACAAGCTGGTAAGATTGCTGATGTGGGCCCTTGGTGCTGCTAGCCGCCACGCTGATAACGCCCGTCGCGCCTAAGATGTCACGCTCACCGCGAACACTGTCTTCCCCTACAATGGTGCCACGACCACGACTATCCAGGCTCCGTCTGCTACGGTATCGTTGCAGACTCTGTTGCTGACCAGGCTGATACTACCCTCCAATGTGACGCCGGGCGCCGCTATCAGCTGACATCCCGTACACTGTATTTACACTCTATTTTGACCAAGGACTCCTCCGTCGCCGAAGTGAGAACAGATAAATTCTTAAGATGCTACGTCCTAACGTGGTTTGGAGACCCATAGTTGAACGAGGTAAGACGTCAATAACCGGACGAGGAGCCGCACTGCTGCGAGGGTGACGATGTTCGCGAGCCATCTAATCGGAGAGGCGCCTCGCGAGAAGACCCTGTGATTCCTGTACATCGCTCATTGTGTAGGTCAAAGACATCGTAAAGGTTTGCGGAATTAAAAAAAAAAAAATCCCTTTCAGAATGTCCAGATCTGAATTCGAGCCAGCGTCCTGCATCCTGAGCGTGCGTCTGTTTACCGGGCGGACACCAAAACCGATCGGCAATCTGGCCGCGGGGTTCCAAGTACACGACGATTTCCCGGAGGCTTGTGGCGCCCCCTGTCCATTCGAGAGATTAACTTATTCGCCGAGCCTCTAATAAACAAATTGGGAAAAATAAACCTGCTTCGCCTTAGTGAACTTCAGATTCCAGCTCAAAGCGAAAGGGGCCAGGAACTCAGGAGTACTTCAGTAGTTATCATCTGGCTCGACTATACTCAATTAATATAGTGCTTGATTCGATCGTAGAACCTGATTTCATAAATTTCACAACTTTCGTGGTCTACAGAGGAAGGTTGCACCGCTGCAGTTTCCAGCATTACCTCGTACAGCTGCCGATAGCTGTAGGCCAATCGCCCCTGTTTTGCTTGCATCTGCAGCCCGATAAGACCTTCAATAATCGGAACATTGTACGAAGTAAAGCTCTTCCGATGGAGAATAATCTTCAACAGGCGGTGGCGCTGGCGACTGAAGTGACATGCAGCCGGCTTAAGGTTCGCATAGCACTATATGCTATGCACAGTTCAGTTGTATGTTATGTTATGCTGTACGATGGCAGGACTACATCTCTTCTGTTACGAGTAACTACGACAGTAACTGCTGACTCCAACAGACTGTCGTACGAGGTCAGTATGCACCCCCTGGGAGCCAAGTAAGTGACCTTCGGTGACCTCGCCTTCTTCTGCTTCGCCCGTCATCGTACCTCTTCGTCTGCGAGAGCCCTGCATTACGCCGTACAACGGTACGTATTAAGCCTCCGCCACACATAAAGCGCATTCCGCTTCGCTATCAGCGCGCTGAATGCGCGTGCATTCCGCTCGCGTCCCGCGCGCGTTGCGCTCGCTATCAGCGCTCGTTCGTTCCCGCTAGCGCCCACTGGGCGCAACGCCAGCGTTAGTGCGGTGCACCGCCATTATTGCGCTCCGCCTACGCTCTTAAAGCGCGCATGTGTGGCGGTGTTAAATTCACCCCTTGACCTGCTACCACGACGTGTTCAGCAACCACCAGCGATGCGACACTGACGTCTCCACCTCTCAGTCTACTCTGTCGACCTTCATTGCACGAAGTAGAAATCCGTCGCATCGGGTTTTGGATTAGGTAATGGATTACCCTAAGAGTCAATGACTGACTTAAAGAAATCGACTGATACCTCCGTCCAGTGTAGTAGCAATCGACAGCGCTCGTACTTTTCATCTTCTAGGCTAGTCTTACCGAGCGATCGGTATCCTCAAATGCCCTCACTAAAAAGAGTTCAGAGTTCAGGAGTCTCGCTTGCAACCGCGCTCGCTTGACGCGAAATAGTCTGATCGAAAATACCAGTATTGTAACAAATAGCCCTTGGGCACGTGAGTGATGACCTTTTTCTGTGTTTGATACGGACGTAAGACGTTGGACTTTAAATAGTCATATCAAAGCTAATATTGATTTAGATAATTTTTACGAAGGGTTGACAAAAGCAGTATCAATTACGTTACCCTGCTACAGTACAGATAGTTACACTACTTTTACAGTTAATTTCCACACTTTGTGTCTGAAATTGGGTTTATAACCTGATAAAATAACGTGTCTGTTAATAATAATAGTGTATCTAAGGTTTTTGTATCTTGTTCAAGTCAGCCTCGCCTACATCTTTTTTTTTTGGTTTTGATCTGCGATGTATAATAATGTCATTTCTCTAACTATTCGCTGACTAAAGCTAAACGTCATCACGAAAATCTCTTTATGCGTTTCTGGCACCGAGATATTCGCGGATCGAAGGCTATTTCGACTGATACATCTGTCAAATCGGTTCAACTGATTCACTTATTCTTCTATGCTATGCCAATAGGGCTACCAAAGGCTTGCGCGCCAGCTGACTCGCCACCAGGAGATAATAAACAGGTCTCTATAAAGACCTCGGATATACAAACGGCACAAATAATATAAAAATTTTACCTTCCAATAAAATTTGTATTATTTTGCCTGGTATATCCGAGGTCTGAGTGATGCCTTCCTGGTAGGCTTAATATACCGTCGGCACTTCTCCTCAACAATGAGGGTGGCTGGTGGCGAGTCGGGGCGCGGGGGGCCTTGTGTTGCAGGTGGGGAAAAACGGGACTACCAACATCGCGGCGGTGAGACGCCGGAGCGACTTACAACGAACGATGGCGCCATCTATCGGTCCGATGCGACGTCTACGACGTACTCTCTCTATAAAGACCTCGGATATACCAGGCAAAATAATACAAATTTTATTGGAAGGTAAAATTTTTATATTATAAGAAGATAAACCTAATGTTATGTTTTTTATGTTGTTCGTAAGAAAATAAAAAAATATTTTTAAAATGTTGTTTAATTTATTTTTAAATATTATATTACACATTAACTTATTCTGATACTAACCGATATTCAACAGATCAGTCTATCATTCACAATTTCCTTGGATTAGATCTAACAATTCATTTGTTACCATATTCTAGCAAATATTCGATTTGAAGTAACTGTCCATTAGTTCAGGCGTAGACAATCGAGAGTGCACTCTACACATTTCACATTCAACACATTTAGGCATTTATTAGACCATCAGAAAATAAAGAGCAACTAAGAAACTGCTATGTCCGTAAACAATACAAATGAAACTTCGTAAAGTTCTTTGAGTGTTTTATAGATATTATATCCAAGGGGCGGGGAATTTCGAACCATAATTCTCGAAGACTTTAGAGACGCGTTTTAGTTTTAAGAGTATGATGGCAAGTATTTTGCCACAACGGACTAACACTAAAGGGTAGACTCGATCCCCACCGGCTTTCCTAGTCATTGATCACTTTACGCCACTAGTCTACACCGCTACGTGTCGTCTCTCCTAGCCGTCCTCGCGCGGAGCACGGTGCGGAACTGCGCGAGGATGGCGCCCTCGCGCTTGGCGCGCTCCTCCTTGCTGAAGGCGGCGAGCGCGCGCTTCTCGTCCGCCGAGTAGATCTGGTTCTCCTTGCGGATACGCACGGCTTCCATGCGACGATGTCTGTGGGCAAAAGTGACATTTCATTTTTTATTTCTAACTAGAGATGCGTCAAAACATTATGACGCACAAAGTTCAAGAGCTCAATCGCAAAGCTTTCGTAGCGAGCGATACGCAACTGATACGACCCTGACAAGAATCTAACCGTCCTAATACGGAACGGCGGCGATAGAATCGCGTGTCGGTCGTCAAAGAGCGTGAGCGATCGTGCACTTTACTAAAAGTCCTATTTTTTTTATTTATTTAAAACTTTTGTGGGCTCACAGGTGATCCCGAAAAGCTCACAAGATAGTGCTGCGTGACATCCACGGTACCTACTAAATAACGCAAAGAACTGAGCTACTAACCTGCTCCCACTCATGACGTATCCAACACTCTCATACGAAGCGATCTCATCGCTGGTGAGGCCGATCTCTCCCCTCCGGGGTATCCGCTTGCCGTCCTGCACGAAGGCGACCATGGCGGCGCCCTCGCCGGGCAGCAGCGCGCGCCCGAACTCGCGCAGCGGGCCGGCGCCGGCGCCGGCGCTGGACGCGTCCACGGCGGGCGAGGGGCCGGGGATCGCGTCGTCTACTTCCACTGACGTTCGAGCGATCAGCTCGTGCTCTTCTAAAATTAGAAAGACAAATGTATCGTGTTAAAAATCACTTTCAAAACCTATTTGACAATGGACAACAAACTGTTAGAAATTAGCAACAGCATTTTGTGCCTATTATTTTTACCCTACTCGTTATTTCTCAGCACTTTAGATGGGATATAATTATTTTCTGACACCCTTTGTTAGTAAAAAACCGCTCGCTTTTACTATTAAGAGCGTTATAACATTTCGGCGTCGGGCGAAATTAGGTATTTTACCCGCCGCGCGAGCCCAATATGCCGACCCTTTCTAGCACGTCTTATCACTCGCTCGCACTACAATAATGGACAAAACAATCTTGATCCTTTCTATGGAATTTTGGTAACAACCACAATCTACTATCTCGATATAAACTTTTGGTTTCTAATAAACATTATTTTGTACGAAAATACGAGAATATAGCGCGAAATAATATCAATTATGTTAAAATTTATTTAAAAAATTAAAGTAATAATTATAAAAGTAGATCCCATCCCAAATATTTGCTTTTGTTATATGATAAGTATTAGAGTAAAGTATAATTATATTAATATGATGATAAAATAAGACAAATACAATTCTAATTACTTCAAGGTGGTGCTCAGGGTCTGATGATGGAGCCAGATGGTGGTCACCAATACCAATGAACAATATGACTATACAACTTCGTGGTTTACATGTCATTCTAGCATTTTCACTTTCACATTTCAAGTGCATATACCACGAGTATAGGTTTTCGGGTGTGCTGATTTAAAAATTAATGACCGATTTGGAATCTGACATTGCTGACTGTCACTTTGACACAAAAGTCGTCATGGGTGTCGTAAAATAGGTTTTAGGGGTGCTGATTCCAAAATTAATGGCCAATGTGGAATCTGACATTGCTGACTGTCACTTTGACACAAAAGTCGTCATGGGTGTCGTCAAATAGGTTTGCGGGGGTGCTGATTCCAAAATTAATGAACAATGTGGAATCTGACATTGCTGACTGTCACTTTGACACAAAAGTCGTCATGGGTGTCGTAAAATAGGTTTTAGGGGTGCTGATTCCAAAATTAATGACCAATGTGGAATCTGACATTGCTGACTGTCACTTTGACACAAAAGTCGTCATGGGTGTCGTCAAATAGGTTTGCGGGGGTGCTGATTCCAAAATTAATGAACAATGTGGAATCTGACATTGCTGACTGTCACTTTGACACAAAAGTCGTCATGGGTGTCGTAAAATTGGTTTTAGGGGGTGCTAATTCCAAAATTAATGACCAATGTGGAATCTAACATTGCTGACTGCCACTTTGACACAAAAGTCATCATGGGTGTCGTAAAATAGGTTTTAGGGGGTGCTGATTCCAAAAATAATGACTAATGTGGAATCTAACATTGCTGACTGTCACTTTGACACAAAAGTCGTCATGGGTGTCGTCAAATAGGTTTCCGGAGGTGCTGATTTGAAAATTAATGACCGATTTGGAATCTTGACATTGCTGACTGTCACTTTGACACAAAAGTCGTCATGGGTGTCTTCAAAAAGGTTTCCGGGGGTGCTGATTCCAAAATTAACGACTATTTTGGAATCTCACAGTGCTAATTGTAATTTTGACACAAAAGGAATCATGGGTGTAGTCAAATAGTTTTTAGGGGCACTGATTCCAAAATTAATGAAATGATTTAAAAAGTAATGACCGATTTGGAACCTGACATTGCACAGTACCCCTGGAAAGGAAACCTATTTGACGACACCCATAACGACTTTTATGTCAAAGTGACAGTCAGCAATGTCAGATTCCAAATTGATCATTAATATTGAGATCAGTACCCATGAAAACCTATTTGAAGACACCCATGATCACTTTTGTGTCAAAGTGACAGTCAACAGTGTCAGATTCCAAATTGGTCATTAGTTTTCAAACACCTCCGGATACCTATTTGACGACACCCATGACGACTTTTGTGTCAAAGTGACAGTCAGCAATGTCAGATTCCAAATTGGTCACTAATTTTGGAATCAGCACCCCCTAAAACCTATTTTACGACACCCATGACGACTTTTGTGTCAAAGTGACAGTCAGCAATGTCAGATTGAACATTGGTCATTAAGTTTGGAATCAGCACCCCCTAAAACCTATTTTACGACACCCATGACGACTTTTGTGTCAGAGTGACAGTCAGCAATGTCAGATTGAACATTGGTCATTAATTTTGGAATCAGCACCCCCTAAAACCTATTTTACGACACCCATGACGACTTTTGTGTCAAAGTGACAGTCAGCAATGTCAGATTCCACATTGGTCATTAATTTTGGAATCAGCAGTCAGCACCCCCCAAAACCTATTTTACGACACCCATGACGACTTTTGTGTCAAAGTGACAGTCAGCAATGTCAGATTCCAAATTGGTCAATAATTTTGGAATCAGCACCCCCTAAAACCTATTTTACGACACCCATGACGACTTTTGTGTCAGAGTGACAGTCAGCAATGTCAGATTGAACATTAGTCATTAATTTTGGAATCAGCACCTCCTAAAACCTATTTTACGACACCCATGACGACTTTTGTGTCAAAGTGACAGTCAGCAATCTGAGGTACTACATATTCGTAATCTGAAAGTAATCAAGTCAATAATTTCAGTTATTTTGAATCGACTATGATTCCGAATTATTGGTAATAGTAATGATTGTATAGATGATTAGTGATTCCTTTACATGTAATGGTAATTTACCGTTTCACTTGATTACATTACAAGTAATCTAACACCCAGTAGTGTCAGATTACAAAGTAAAATCAAGTAATCGTGTAATCCGGAATCGATTACGATTTCCCCATCTCTGGGTTTAGTTATATGGTTCATTGGTACTGGTGACCACCATCTGGCTCCATCATCAGACCCTGAGTACCACCTCTTGTCAAAGGTCTTGTTGAGACGAACCCAACGAGCCTAAACACGAAGTCGTTTACTTACATGGTTCACTGGTACTGGTGACCACCTTCTGGCTCCATCATCAGATCCCGAGTACCATCTTGATGTGTCTTATCATCTTGACCGTATTGTAATTTTCACATTTTTATCATCACAACGTTGTAATACTTTAACATTTAAACATAACAAAGTATTACAAAAGCAAATATTTACGGATCTAGGATCAAATTCGTTGGTCGCTGTTTACACACACACAATGCGAGGATAGCCCGTGTAGAAACAAGGCGTCCGACCCACACAACAATAAATATTCTCGACGTTTGCGATGAAAACTCGGAGACCAAAGCAACATACGTCTTACCTCCTCGAGCTCCGGCGCGGCACTGAAATCGCAGGCGTCCGTCGCCGGTAAAATAGCGACAGGAAGGCTAGTTTTCAAAAAATTGGCAAAAAATCATGATAAAATATTATAACGACAAATGGATAACAGCAGTTTAAGCACATTGTGCAGATTATTTATATACTAAAATAACTTCGATAACATGTAGATTTTTGGAGAAATGATCACTTGTTTCGATGTATTTTCAAGACAAAATTGAGTTCGTTTTACTTTCAATTTCTCAATTTCAAAGGATTAAATGATAAATATTGTTTAATGGGCCTTAAGTACAAGATATTTGGAACTTAAATTTACCTCATTTATGAGAGTGATCTTATCAAATTGTACATAATAAGAGCTCCGAATTCTGTGCTTCACGCGGTTTTTCCTAAAGGAGCATCAGAAAAACAATCATTACTAATTGAAAAAGCTTTTTTTTTCATATGTTTTTTATTTAACCGACAGTTAATAAGATGTTCTAACTGAAACAAGTACTTTCACTGTCTTTTAGTATGAGTAAAGTGTACAATTTTGTCGATAAATATTGTGCATTTTACAATATATCGCCTTTTTTTGTCATAGCGCTCTTAACAAAATTAGTTGTAGAAACACCAAAAGAACTATACGCGTTCAAGATAGGTTTAATCCATACTAATATTATAAATGGGAAAGTGTGTGTGTCTGTTTGTTTGTCCATCCTTCATGGCAAAACGGAGCGACGAATTGTCGTGATTTTTTAAGTGGAAATAGTTGAAAGGATGGAGAGTGACATAGGCTACTTTTTGTCTCTTTTTAACGCGAGTGAAGGTCAAATTTATATTTTATAGCTCTTATTTTGAAGCTCAAATTATTCTGTACCAGACCAAAAATAAAACACCTACCAAAAGGTATCTGTAACCAAACCAAGATGCCACTTACTTCCTTTCTCCACCCACACCTCTTCACTGGAACTAGAGTTACTCGAGGAGCTCCGGGACTTCTTCTTGGCTTTCTTGCGCGCCTTCTTCACCTTCTTCAGCTTCTTCTTCAACTTCTTCAGCTTCTGCTTCGTGTCCTCTTTGTCTTTGGACTTCTTCTTTTTCTTGTCTTTGCTTTTTCTGTTGTCCTCCGGCTCAGATTCTTCATCAGAACTGAAATGAATGATTACCAGTTAATGAACCTTATTATTACACATTTTGTTGTTGTTGCTGTTGACAGTGATATTTTTACAAACAGTTTTATAAAAATGTACATTTCATACTAGGCAAGCACACAGGTTCACACAAAATAGGGTGCCTCTCAGAGAAGAAGCACATAAATCAACTCCATGTTGTGTAGAAAGAAACACCCAATACATTAAAGCTTAACCAAACTGCTTTAGACAGACATTTCATTCTGTGGTGGAGAAGAGACTAACCTTCTTTTTAAATGGCACTAATGGTACTCACTCAGGCCTCTGTGGTGACTTGCCCCAAACAGCAGGTACTCCAAGCTCGCCGATGCGCTCCCGTTGCTCGCGGCGAGCATCTAGGAAATCATCCTCTTGAGGCTTGTAGCGTCCGCGGCCTCCTCCACCACCGCCAGTGCCGGTTGCACTGCTACCCAGGCCTGGAACAACCTTAGCTTAAATAATTTCGTCTAACAAGCAAAATGTTTAGTGAACTTCAAACAAACAACTGTTCGCAGAAACTAAGCCTAACCTGTCTCATACACTAAAATATATGCAGTAAGGTAATATTGGCTTATTTCAAGGTTCTGAAGTCTCTTACCTCCTCCAAATCCTCCTCCACCTGAACCAAAACCCCCTCCTGAGCCCAGGCCACCTCCGCCACCAAAGTCTTTGTAAGAGCTACGCGCCCTATCATTACCGCGGCGATCATTGTCCCTGTCCTTCTGAGGCATGTGAGACCTCTCCCGGCTGTGACTGCGCTCTCTGGGCTTCCTATCTCTCTGGCGCTCTTTACTCTGTCTGTCTCTGCTACGGTCTCTCGTGCGCTCTCTCCGGTCTACACTTTTGTCTCTGTGTCGATCTTTACTCCGGTCCCGCGATCGATGCCGCTCCTTACTCCGGTCCCGTCCTCTGTCGCGGCTTCTGCGGCGCTCGCGGCTGCGACTGCGGTGCCTCGAACTGCTGCGATCTCGATCTCGCCCCATGTGTGCTGTTTGATTCACAAATCCCAAATAAACAAACTGAAGTCAAATGATTGTATTGCAATTTTTAACAAAGATTACAATCACTATTTCTCGAAAGTCGGAAGTTTATGATGTTAGAATGAATCGTTAAGTGATAGAATATTGCAAATGACCAATTCAGACGTTTTTGGCGATGTTCTTAATTTTAACCACAAAATATTACGATTTACGAAGGATTTACGCCAAGTTGTGAATGAATGTGATGTGACAATTGACAATAGTGACAAGTGTACATAACATTTCGTTCCACGCCGCATAACGAGTTACATATGGTTTTGAAATGATAATGTAGGCACCTCGTGGTAAAATCTGATGCTTTATAAAAAACCGTTATATAAACTAAACAAATTTTATAGATTTTGTTCAGAAAAATAATCTTAAAAATTAGCGAGTTATCAAATTAAGAACTCATTGTCTCATGCGTGTAATGACTTGAAGATAGAAGTTTCGTTGTGCGTTTTGTTTCTCATTGCTCTTATTAATTAAATATGTTTTAATATATAATTTGTACGTTGTTCATCAATTTCAAAACCTAAATACTTCGCAGAAAAGCTTTTGAGTAAAATTTTTAAACTAATCGAGTAAAAATCAACAAAAAAATATTC
Source organism: Leguminivora glycinivorella (assembly GCF_023078275.1). NCBI lineage: Eukaryota > Metazoa > Arthropoda > Insecta > Lepidoptera > Tortricidae > Leguminivora > Leguminivora glycinivorella. The sequence continues at coordinate 318,402 of NC_062973.1, forward strand.
ACAAATATTTTTTCTGCGTTTTGTTTCACAGTTAAAGTTTCAATCAATATTTTAGATGTACGTACGTCACGAATGACGTCACGTTTGTTGATATGTGCGGTTGATTTGATCGCCTCTCAGTGTTAATATTTTAGATTCTGATTAAACAATGCTAAGATGAAGATATCTACCCCGAGATATACAGTTTGCCTTTTCTTTCAATTAACGTTTTTACTCTGTGACTTAATTTTTAACTGCGCCAGCCTTTTCCCTAGAAGTCGCGATGGCCTCCTCGTATTATTTATGTAAGAAGTCAAGCAAATATATTTATTTTAGATAATAGTACTGACGAGAAACAATAATTTGTATCTATTCAGTTTCCAGGACCTGTTCCTCGTGCTGTCCATCACCTTGCTGCTGATGACATTCTTTTCCACCTATTTATTTCAGGTAGGTAATGATTTCCATATGAACATAGTTTTATTTCCATATTTCCATTATGAATTTTCACTTAAAATCTATATGATTGAAATGTAGGTGTAATAGTACATTACATCAGAGGCCGGGAAAATGAGGATTTCCGGCCAAGTGGGTATATACGGCTATCCGTATCCCTATGGATACGAGGCCGGGAATCCGTTTTCACGCCGAGGCATGTATAGTGCTTTTCTCAAACATACAATGAAATAAAAAAAAATGCTCTAAAGGACAATATTTTATAAAAAAAAGTTACTTTGCAGGCCTAGGCCTAAAAAATAATATGAAATCCCTTTACAGTCCTCTCGAGTTGTTGCGCCCAAAAAGCGATACTTTCCAGCCCATTTTAAGGAACGTAAAGACAATATTTCATTGCATGTTTGAGAAAAATATGTTTTCTATTAAACTGACTTGACTTTATTATTTTATAGTAAACTGATTGTAATGTATGAATACAGGCGGGTCTAGTGGAAGTGCTGGCGCGTCGTTTCCGCGCCGCCGGGTGCGCGTGCGCGATATACGCGGGTGCGTGCGCCGCGCTGCACGCGGCGTGTCTGCTGCACGCCTCCTCCGCGCCCGGCCCGAGCTCCTCACCAACACTGATGCTGCTGTTCACGCTGCAGCGGTGTCGTGAGTATTGTTTTACTGATACTTCGCTAAGTGATTTTACAAAGAGTATTAGTGATTATTCCATGCGCCTACCCTTGCGGCTGTTAAATAAAGTAAGCCTACATAAGTGGCAACTCCAAGTCATATATATCCACCCCTGTTTAGGTCTACATTATTTAAGACCCTGTTTCACAAATGTATTTACCCTCAAACTGGTCTTGACAACTTTATTAGTAATTTAGTAGTCTTAAGGTGCTTTTACACAGGCAACACAATTGCCAGCTCTTCATAGCATTGCCGCGTTTGCTCCATATTTAGTTGGTGCGTATTGAACAAATGCGGCAATGATATGTGAATTGCTGGCAATTTTATTGCTTGTGTAACTGCACCATTAAACAACAACTTAACAAGAATTTATCTTCTTAAGGGTAGACTTGATGTAAAAAATTGCATTGCAGCTATCCCAAAAATTAAATTTCACCTGTGACTGGGATGCATCTGCTGATATTCAGCAGAATAAAAACCAAACCATTGTATTTTTCGCTGTTTCTTTTACTATTGCAATAAAATAGTCTGCACTCCCGCAGAAGCTGAATGTGTGTTTGTATGTTTGTTTGGCAGTGTCTCCATGGTACTACTTCCTGTACAAGCGCGCAGCGCTGCGCGTGAGCGACCCGCGGCTGTACGAGGACGTGGACTGGCTGCCGCGCCCGCGCCCGCCGGCGCGCGACCCGCCCTAAACTAACACCTACTAATGACCGTTGTAGGCTAATCCTTCTTGAACAGTTTAAAGAGTATTGTTGTGTGTGTTAGGGTTTCCCCAAACCTAGCCGACCAAATATCGTTCGTTAGTATGAAAACGCTAACGCGTCGTCGCTAAACATAGCCGTACTCATGTTCATACTAGCGAGCGATTTTTTGGCGAAAGCCGATTCAGTGTCGATATGTTTGTGGAGACCCTTATATCGGCACAATTACATGCTTTCTGCATTTACTTGGTCTACTTACTCTGTATATTCTTTGAAATAGTTTAAACATGTTAAAGGCAATGTTTAAGCTGTGTCATTATTTTGTTTTTATTTGCAAGTCTTAGCACAATATTTAGAAGCAGAATTTATAACTGCTCTAAGATATTATATGCACAAATGTTGTGAATAATGTTTGTTCTTATTTTAATACTTAGACAGCGTAATTTAGAAAAAAATTTTGATAATGATAATACTTATGATATGCAAAATATGATTTGCATCAAAAATTTTACATTGAAAATAACTGACTTCACTTATCCATGTCATTCAGAAATAATACGCCAGAAAGAAAGGTGCGCCCTTCTTAAATAATTATAGTCAAGGAATTGATATCATATCTGTAACTATAACGTAATGTATAAAATTGTAGTTAGGCTGTTAACTGTTTTCTACGCAGATTCTATTTGATGTGGACGAATTTCATATGGTGTTAATAAAGCAAGGCATTCATCTATGTATTTTACTTTTTCTACTTAACCCCAAAAAATTGGACTAAAAATTACTTTAAAATGGTGTACATACATACAACATACATACAATCACGCCTGTATCCCATAAAGGGGTAGGCAGAACACACGAAACTACTAAAGCTTCAGTGCCACTCTTGGCAAATAAGGGGTTGAAAGAATACGAAACTGTGACATAAAATAAAATAAAATGGTGTAAGACACAATAAGGTACATTTTGATAAGGGTGTACATTTTCTGATAAATTAAATAGCTATATTATGTTTGCATCCATATTTTATTGAAACAGACTTATTTACAATATATTCTTAAATATTTAATTTCGCACAATCTATTAAATTATTATGATGAAAATTAATTGATGAATGATTCTAAGGAAGATTTGAACATTGAATTATTGCTCTCTTATAGATTTCCCACCTTACATGGCTTAAATATTACTCTTACTTATTTGTCTACTTCAGGGATTACCAAGTAATTTCATTTCATACGAGGCCCGGTTTTTAAAATAAAGCTCGTATTATGGATCAACATATAATTTAAAAAGAAACCTACAACAATTTGTACGTATGGAAAGTGCCATTGCTTGAAATGGTCGCGTGGTTTTTGTTTACCTACGTTACGGTATTTAGATCACTATGGAAGAGATTGACTATCTAGCAGTTCAATTTGTACTGGAACACGTAGCCTGATCAAATTAGATTGCACTTTCACGAAATGCAATTTGTAAAACATCTATATTAGCTCGGCCTGGGGGAGGGAGTGGGGGGGGGGTGGGACCATGAAGTGCTAAAGCCGTTTAGTTGACGTTGAGAGACAGGGTCGAAGCTATAACTGCTGTTGCTGTGTACCTTTTTCTCGACCTAAACTGAACGTTTTTAGTACTTCATGGTAACCCCCCTGAAAAAGGTTTAACACGAACGTAGTTTGTGAAACATGACTGTTACCAACGACTTTGACTTTTAAAACCCGGTATGAAGTGTGTCCTAAGCTAAGCTCAAGATGCTGTGTTGTTTTGGACTGATGAGGAAGCTCCAAGACGCAGTGAGTAGGCCTCGCGAAGGCCTGTAGACCTCGCGAAGTCTCGTGAAGCCCTGTAGACCTCGCGAAGTCTCGTGAAGGCCTGTAGACCTCGTGAAGTCCCGTGAATGCCTGTAGACGTTGTGAAGTCCCGTGAAGGCCTGTAAACCTCGTGAAGTCTCGTGAAGGCCTGTAGATTTCGTGAAGTCTTGTGAAGGCCTGTAGACCTCGTGAAGTCCCGTGAATGCCTGTAGACCTTGTGAAGTCCCGTGAAGGCCTGTAAACCTCGTGAAGTCTCGTGAAGGCCTGTAGATTTCGTGAAGTCTTGTAGACCTCGTGAAGTCCCGTGAAGGCCTGTTGACCTCGTGAAGTCTTGTGAAGGGCACATGGGGCCTAGAAGTTGGCGCGGCACAGCGGGCAGTTGGACTTGCTCGACGTTTGGAACCATTTGCGCTGTGAACAGATAAATAATAATTTAAATCAAAATTTTAAGAAGAAAGCTTATGTAGAAGAGAACAGCTAGGTTTTATGTTAAGCCCATAATTTCCCATTTCAACCCAATAGTTGAAACGGAAACGCAAGAGACTTAGTCAAATATACCTACATTTAAAGGCAATATCATAGTGGACCTTGATGCGCGAAGGCTAATATTGGATTGAAACGTTCTCAGCGATGAAAGGGTTAAACAAACTCACCAGACACTCGACGTGGAACTTGTTGCGGCACTGGTGGCAGACCACCTTGGGCAGGCGGCCGGTGGCGGGGTGCAGGCGGCAGTAGCAGATGTAGCACTGCGGGGAGGCCTCCACGCGCTTGGCCACGGTGTCCATCCACATACGAATAGCGTTCAGGACGGTGCCGTTCTGTATTAAAAAAAAAAACACAGGCAAATGAATAATAGAACAGGGGCATCAATGAACGTTGAAAACATCGCAGAAAATGCATCCCGTAAATCAGTTCTCGATCAAGTATTTTAAAGCTTGACGCCAACTTTTGTTGAATTGAAAGAGCTGTCAAGGCAAGGACTCTGAAAAACACAGACTCTCAAAAACCAGTTTTAAAATGCGATTGATAAAATGTACTGAAAGATCGAGGCCAAAAGCAGAGTTCTGTAAAAAAACTGGACTTAAAGGGCTCGCTAACGCGAAACGGGGCACGCTGAAATACGGACTGTGATCATATTAACAATATTGGACGTGGTCTCCGCCAAGTTTCGGAGTAATGACTGTAATTAGTTACCTGGTAAGCCAGGTAGACGGCGAGCCAGTGCGTGCTGTGTTGCGGGGCACGGAGCGCGGTCACGCGCGGCAGCGGGAGCGGGTGCGCCGCGCCCAGCGATATGGACAGCTCGAGCGGCCGGTCCTCGACGAGGTACGTCACCACCACTTCGTTGGTCGAAGGGTGGACGGTCACCTAAGGGTAAATACTTTTATGAAATGTATGCAATAACTATATCTAGAAAGTTGCACATTCATGAGATGTGGCGAGACATAAATCTTTCCGTAGTCTCTCTAAATCTTTTGCAGATTTAGGCGACACGACATTCACCACATCATATATTCAGTTTCTCAAGTAAATAGAGCAACGCGACTTACCTCAGCATCTTCCAAGCCCGCTGCTCTAGCATTAACAGCAGACTGAAGCTGTTCTTTAACACTTTCGAAACCGGGCTCTACGCGGCGCTACGACATTTTCGCTACATACGGGGAAACCCATGTAATCGGCTACGCTTCTACGAGCGGTGTGCCCGACAGTCGGGTTTTTGGTAGCGAAAGTGTTAATGAGATACGGTGAGACGTGGGCCTTCAGAGGTCGCTCCAGAGTTTTAGCGGCGCTGCGCCCCATCTTACGCTCAGTTTCTCACGCAAATAGAGCAATGAGACTCACCTCGGCACCTTCCGAGCTCTCAGCTCGTGCACGAACGGCAGACAGCTGTTTTCTAATGAGATGTGGTGAGACGTACATAGGCCTTCGGGAGCCGTTCCAGAGCTCGTGCAGGCTCGGATAGCGCGCGGCCTATCTTATTTATACTCGGCTTCTCAAGTAAATAGAGCGACGCGACTCACCTCAGCATCTTCTAAGCCCTCCGCCCCGGCAGTGACGGCGGACAGTTGTTCCTTGATGAGCTGCGGCGAGACGTAGGCCCTGAGCAGGCGCTCCAGCGCTCGGGCGGGTTTGGGCGGCGCGGCGCCCCACCAGCCGCGCAGCGCGCCGCCCGCCCAGCGCGCGCCGTGCCACACGAGGCGGCACGACAGCCGCCCCACGTCCAGGCCCGACGGGGGCTCTGAGGGACAAACTAATGGTTAAGTGCCATTCTTCAAACGATACCGGGGGTGTCCCTAAAACCGACGCCGAAACGAAAACGAGTTAAAGGGTATCTCATTACCTATCACGTTAAGCGAATTTCACCTTAATGAAAATGTCATGAGTTTCGAAATATTGTCACTTTTTACTTTTCTTCTTTGTTTTTTTTTATTATTATTTATTTAGAACACGGTCACATAAACAAATGAGTTGGTATACTACAATGTAAGTACTAATAATTAGGATAAAAAAGACCTGGGGCCTATTGCATAACAATTTACAACTTGTATTACAAGTGGAACTCTCTTTCTTATAAAATGAATTGGAGGGGGACTACCGCTTGTAATATGAGTTGTAACTTGTTATGCGATAGGCCCCTAGAGGTTCATTACTAAATATAAGGCATTGTTAACATGATAACAAAATATGTAAGCTAATAGCTTACCTATGTAAGCAAAAGAAATCATGAGCAGTCGGTAATACTTATGATATTTTACAGTCATGCTTTATTAATGGATAATAAGTACCAAGTAGACGCAGTTTACACAGACTTCGCTAAAGCGTTCGACAAAATATCTTACAATACACTTTTGTTGAAACTTTGGAACCTTGACATTCATGGTGACCTATTTAGATGGGTAAAATCGTATATAGAAAATAGGTCCCAAAGTGTTGTGCTCGAGGATTTTTCATCAGTTTTTAAAATAACCACTTCAGGTGTCCCTCAAGGGTCCCATTTGGACCCCTTGTTGTTTATTTTATATATAAATGATATCACAGACTGTCTGAGAAATTCTAAAGCACTTTTATACGCCGATGATACTAAAATATTTAGAGTCATTAAAACTGACGCAGATTGTGTTCTATTGCAGGATGATTTAACTAGATTTGAAACATATTGTGTGGATAATAATTTATTTTTAAATAGTGACAAATGTTCAGTTATTAGTTTCACCAGGAAAAGGGATCCCATCGTTTTCAATTACCGGCTGTGTGGCAATACTCTTACAAGACAGTATAATATACGTGACCTAGGGGTAATAATGGATGCAAAACTAACGTTTAATCCCCATATAGATCATGTATTAAGTAAGGCGTACAAACAATTGGGCTTTGTTCTTCGCGTGGCAAAACCTTTTCGCAGACCACTTACGTATAAACTGCTTTATAATAGTTACGTTCGTAGTAGACTAGAATTTGCTTCTGTGGTTTGGAATCCTTTATTTAATGTCCATAAGACCCGCATTGAAAGAGTGCAGAAAAAGTTCATCAAAGCACTGGAATTTCGAGTCGGTCGTAGCTATGTTAATTATTCTTCCTCGGTTAAACATCATAACATCCAACAGCTTTTACTTAGACGGTCTTGTACAGATATGGTATTTTTATATAAATTGATAAATAACGTTGTAGATGCTCCCGCATTATTACATAAAATAGGTTTTCGTGTCCCCAGACGAAATGAACGTACTTGTCGCAGTAAGGCATTATTTAGCATTCCTAACAGTAGAACAAAATATGCACAGCATTCATATATAGGGCGCGCATGTAAGCAGTATAACGAAACTTGTATGGACGCAGATTTGTTTGGCAGTTCACTAGGACTCTTTAAAAGTACCGTATATTCTCTATTAAAATAAAAATAATTAGTACCTATATTATAAGTATTCAGACTGTACTTCCATTTTGAATTAATTTCTCTTACACTTCTTAATGTATTTAACTATCATATAGTAGGTAATAAATATACTTTAATACTCTTATTGTAACTCGATTTTTGTAAATTGGAGAACTATAGGTCTATAATTAATTAAATTTTGGCAATATAGCTAAGTTTACATATGTATATTGTATGACTGTTTGTTCTTTAATAAATAAAAAAAAAATATGTAAATTAAACAGCCGATATCTCAGAAACCATGACAGTTTCATCAAGGTCAAATTCGCTTAATGTAATTGTCAAGATGTTGAGTTTTACATATATCCACTGAACACGCCTCTACATATAACCGGTCGACACACTATTTAATAATGCAAACATTGTAAAACATGGAAAAACCAGTTACATTTGCCCTGCTGTACCTTAAATATATTTTGAATTTGAAACGAAAGCGGACGACTCTTATCTTATTAGGTAAAAGAGATTAAAAATAATGAAACGATTGCGTGACAGTAGCGAACGTGCCCACTAACAAAACATCGGTTACAGTCACAACAGGTTTATTTTAAATTGCCTCAAGTGATCAACGTTACCTTTGACGGAGAACTCCGGCGGGTTGAGGAACATGCTAGCGTATTGCGCCGGCGCCGCGCTGTTGCCGCTATCTTGCGCGTACGCCGCTACTGCCGCGGGGAGCAGGCGTAACGCGCACGTCACTAAGATCTCCGCGTGCCGAGGCTCCCTGGAACAAAATAACTTACAATGACTGCAAATTCGTCATTATAATGTCAAATACGTAAAAATACCACGCCGAAATTCAATCAAGGAAAAAAATCATGTGAAATAAAACTTTTAACGCATCACTGCCAGACAAATATGACGCACTACTCCAGAAATGCCTATCAAGTGAGGCGTATTATCGTGATCGGAATTAGCGCCATTAAACAAATATAAAATAGAAACCGATCGTTAGCTCTAACTGTTATCTTGTATAGCGACCACACGCCTAGCGGGTTGTCCAGCATCTGTGCTAAGTTCACGAGCGCCCACCAGGCGAGTTCCAGGCAATGAATACGTTAATCGCAAGAATTTGCACTTAAAACATATCCCATGATTTGACCCGCATCAACCAGATATCGATCCTTTAAAAAACATTATACAAACATGAAAACACTGATGGGTGGTGGAATGTTGTTCCAACACCTAGTGGCTGCGTAACAAAAACTGTCTCTAAAGGCAACCGCTAAGTGTTCGAAATGTTAAACAAACTGACGACAGTATATTTACCTGAAGATCTCAATATAGTGGTGCACGAGATCGCCTCGCGATAGTTGACAGATGGTGCAGGCCGCGTCGCCTAGCAACAGGTAGCCTAACGCCACGCTGTGGCTGTCTGTGCCCGGCACCATCTCGCACGTCTCTTCCCCAACCCTGGGGGAAAATTTAAAAAGAACGTTAAAAAAAAAGAGAGTAGTCATGCTAAAGGCAGACGCAGTTCGAAACTCAAGTAAGGTTCAGCGGGACAATTGCAACTGACCCATTTTTTCCACGTTTTACGATGTGTGCATTATTAAATAGAGTGTTCACTGGTTATATATGGCACGGGTATTTAGTGGATACATATGGAACTCAAATGAATAGTGTAACAATGGAAAAAATGGATCAGTTACAATTGTCCCCCAGTCGGGATTTGCCCCGCTGTACCTTATTCGTGAATGCTGTTGGACCGCTATACTTATCGTGTAAGATGCGTTACAGTATCGTCATTGGAATTCACGAAGGTCAATAGGTATTGATCTGTAGAAGCGAGCGTCAGTATAAATTTATGGTGTTCAAAGGTAGGTAGGTATGGTGTTAAATAATGATTATTTTGAAGGGAAGGGAAAGGTATTATGAAGGGAAGAAGGTTTCATGTCAAGATAATATAAAAAAATCAAAGTTACTTGAGCGTATGCAGCGCTGCGTCCACAAGTTCTTGTAACTTAGTGAGCGCTGGTTGCAGGCCGCATATCGCGAGCTGCGAACGGGGCGATTCCGAATCGTCGTTGGAGTCATCGTTGCTCCATGCAGCTAGTTTCTCCGCTGATAACAGAAATCATTTCGATTCTAAATCGTCAAGATTATCTTTTCAAGCAAGTAGGTATTTCAAATATGGTCAGGTAAACCGCACAATGAAAATAAACCGTCATAGTCCGTTTGCTCTACTAAATAAGCGGCTGAGACTGACTCCAGCTCCATCGCCAAGAAAATGCTTCAGATAAATAAATAAATAAACGTTTAAAAAAAACGGGCATTCAATTCATGGATTTCTTTTGAATTCCAGAATTTTAAAGACTACGTACCGTCATGAAGCACGAGGGGCTTAGCCAAAGCACTCAATAATCCGTGCGCGAGATACTTGTACGCCGGGTGCGCTGGCGCAGTGAGGGCGTTTACTCCTGCTTCCAGAAGTTTCGCAACGGAGAGGCCACCGTTCTGGAAATACAAAATATAGTGACTAGAAAAAATATTATACCATCATCATCACAGATGTTCCTAGCCTAATCCTGGCAGAAAGGAAAAGCGGCAACACACTAGTTATCATGAGACCATACCTGAGCATTACTTTTTTTTTTGCCACTTTTATGAAGTTAGATATTTAAAAAAAAAAAAAGGTAGAAATCTACTCAGAATTACTAGCTTTTTCAAGCCTAGTAGTTAAAAAAATTGTCCCATACGATTTTTTCTTATTTTGTTACCGTACATGTAACAAAAGAGGAAAGTAACAAAAATGTATGGAAATTTTCTGGGACACTTTTTGTCTCCCAGTGAGATTGAAAGTACTCGTGATTCTGAGTACAATTGACCTTAAATTCCCTAAAACAATCAAAGTTTTTTATTTGCAAAAAAAAAAAGAAATGCTCACCTGATTTTCTAACCATCTAACCCTAGTTTCCCAGGTTTTTTTGGGATTATCCAGCTTCTTCACGATATTTTTCTAAACCGACAAGCGACTGATTATCGCCCGGTATGAACCCGCAACGTTTGGACTGAGTTACACATCTTCTCCGCTAAGCTATCAGTGTTCTGAAAAGTCTGGTTCTGTAATTTAGAGATAATGCGATATGTTTAAGAAATGTGTCAGCTACAAGCCGATAATTGGCAGGAAGCTGCGCAGGATCGGGGTAAGCGGCGTGTTCTCGTTTTGGAGGCCAAGATCCTCTTTGGATCGCAGAGCCATATTAGTTAGTTTAAACAATATTAGATAAGATACCTGATACTGTTGCGGCAGAGCGTGCCAATCCAGCGTCCGTGCGACGGGCAGCAAGGCGTCGATGAAGGCGGCTTGCGGCGCCGTCAGGGACGCGGACGCGTTACCTACAACAATCATACATCATTAAGGTCATACAGTGCGTGAGCTTAATCTACAGTCCATCCATTCTAACGTTACCTACGATTTTACCCGAAAACCAAAGACCCTTGTGAATAACCTAACCACAAAATTAAAATTTTGAAAAACCCCCGACTGCGACATAGTATACCGATTTTCATGAAACATGGCTAAGAACACTCCCGACTAACTCAGCTTTCAGACAAAAAGAACTAAATCTAAATCGGTTCACCCGTTCGGGGGCTACGATGCCACAGACAGACACACGTAAACAGACAAACAGACAGACACGTCAAACTTATAACACCCCGTCGTTTTTGCGTCGGGGGTTAAAAACTCTATAGAATTGGTCAATATGCGGGGTGCAAGGCATGAATCGCCATTGTAGCTCGGTTAGCCAGTAGATATACTATTGTACAGTGTAGTAGCTAAATGTTTAATACATATTACAATACTGATGCTGACGTATGCTGTGCCAGAATGCAAGTGGTCCTTACGAAAAACTTTTAAAGAATAAATTAGATAAACCTAGAAAAAGATATACAGGGCATATAAGTTTTTTTTTAACTGCCTGCCTGAATTTTATATAAATAAATAAATAAAATAAAAAAAATATACAAAAATGATTTAAACTGAACACATTTCAGACGAAACATGCACGTTTTGACTACTATCGCATTTACTACCTAATTCATTTCAATTGCTTCGTTCGAGGTTCATGTCATGCTGAGAAAATTTTCCCGTTTCTGAGACAGCTCTTTAACCACGATGGTAGATCTGACGAGAATATGTTCTTCCACTGAGTAGGCAGTTCTCACAGGGTAAGAGCTCCCGTTTGTGACACTTACCCAGCACTTTGACCACGACTGAGAAGAGATTGCACTGCAGATCGGGCGAGAAGATGTCCTTCCACTCGGTAGGCAGTTCAGCGACGTGGGGTAAAGGCTCCCGTTTGAGGCACTCGGCGCGGACGGAGCCGACGAAGCGCTGCACCGCCAGGAAGAGACGCAGGACTGATCGCGCTAGCATCGTTGCCTGGAAACAATTTTTTATTATGAAACCTATAAAGTTAATGTATTAAGTACGAACGTGAAGCTTGTGCCCAGAAATATAATGATTATTGTCAGGAGGGCGCTGTTATTCTGATGTATGCGGTGACAGTTCAGTTTAGTATGAAGAAAATAGTTCTAATAAAATTCCGCAACATGGCGCGTAGTCATATATTTCTCGTCAGGTTTAATCCTTAGTGCGTTTTCACACTATCCGATCCGATATCGGGTGTAGGACCGATATCCCATACATCTAAGCAGCCATCTTTGATTTTTGCCTTTGATTCCGACATCCCATACCGGATCGTATAATGTGAAAACGCACTTATTTTCGCTGCAGGAATAGCACATGATTGGCGCGAGATTATGTCGCCTCAACATAGAATATACGTCTTTTAGGCATCACATTAATAGAATTAGAGAAAGATAATGGCTAATCCACCCTGGCTGGCTAGATTTTAACACCATTTGATGTATTTTAATAATAATAGATATGATTCGTTAAGACTTTTTTTCAGGAGGCGCTATCATAGCTTGACTTGATCCCTAGAATTGTGTCAAATTCTTGTTTTTTTCCCCGATTTTTTCTCTTGAGTTCCAGCCCTTTAAGCGATTTGCCTCATACTAGTGAAATAACACTTGAGTCAGGACAAGCTAATATGATGGCGGCATCTATTGAATTCAAACCTAGGAGTCCTAGGACAGTTACCAATCTCGTTGTCCCAGCGATATCGGGTAAAGGGCCAAAATGACATTCGAACTCATGCTACCCGACATGCATTTTTAAAATTGCGATATCAACAATTGCCAAAACTACACTGTATCGGTGTGATCTAGTTAATCCCCCATTTTGACCTCGTCCCATATAATCGCTGTGGAGACATATGGGAATGATTTATAATGAGTATTAAAGCACTAACGATAAAAAATCATTGCAAAAAAACAAAGTATGTTTCTTTCTTGTTAATATCGACGGTGGATGGTGATTGCTTTTATGACTGTGCCTACTCGGGCGTGATAAAAAACATAAAAACCAGAAAGTTATTGATAGCATGTTAATATTTACGACTTTATTTCAGTAGTAGGCTAACTAATACTGAAAGCGGGATGAAATGCCGCCTGTTCGTGAACTAACGAATGTCGTCAACTGACAATGCGGCTCAACTTACGACAATACCGAGAAAAATGGTTAACCCCAATGCTGGTACTCGTATTTATGCTCTTATGTTTCATTATGAAGATCAGTATTAATACAAGAAAACTAATCAAACCTCACGTACCGAGTAATAAAACAGTGATACCGGTTTTAGTGATGGCATGCGATGAACAGTCTTTAAAACGATCTATAAAGAAAATAACAGCGTTAAGCCCGGATGCGGACTCCTTCCCTATCGTAGCGGCACAGCGCTGCCGCAACCTCACCTACTTTTATGAAAGCGACTCTACCGTCACCTATGTGCATGTACCGAAGCTTGAAGCTGATCGACCTTACAATTATGCTCTAAATTATGTCTTCCGTACACTAAAATATCAAGCCGTCATAGTTTTAGAAGACAATTTGAACCTTTCTCCCGACTTTTTCGAGTATTTTCTCGCAACTTATGAACTTCTAAAGCACGATTGGACCATCTGGTGTGTCTCCGCGTGGAATGAGCATTGTATAGAAGGTGCGGTGGAGACAAGTGCCTCTCCTGTTTTGCACAGAACCGATGTATTCCCAAGACATGGCTGGATGATATTGAACGAAACGTGGGTGCAGATTCAAGGAATGATAGAAGATCTTTGCGATAGGCGGAACCAGAGTATAATCGACGACCGTGTTTGTATCAGGCCCGAGATGTCGAGGACTTACATAGTAGATGAGTACGGGAGACCCGTCGATGACTACAGATTATACAACAAGAAATTTGTTCCATTTAGGAAACTAGAGCTTAATTATTTATATAAACAATACGAGCGCACGTACATAGAATTCGCTTACTCGGCGCCGGAGACATCAGTGCACGAACTGGAAACGGAGGATGTAAATGACACTCGTACTCATAGATTTGTGCGTCTGCCGTACTGGGACGAGCGCTCCTACCAGGAGGCCGCGCGCCGGCTCGGGCTGCCGGGCGACTTGGTGCAGGGCGTGCCGCAGACCTCTCTACGCGGAATAGTGCCCTTCTATGTCAAAAGACGCTACGTATTTTTTACCGATACTCGATTGAAGCCTGTACAGTATGAGCCTTTCGCAGTATTTAAGTTTTAAACCCAACTGCTGTGTATATGTTTTTATGGGCCTTAAATATTGTGTAACATTCACCTAAAATGAATGTAATGTTGTACCTAATCACTTTATTTACCAAACCTACAACATTTTGCACCTCTTATTGCAACTGAATCCTGTGAAGTTTTTTGGCACTTATTCGTTGTCTTATTATAATAATAGCTATGCCCTGGAGGGCATAGCTATTATTATTATTAATGTTGTAGGACGCCACCAGGTTTAATCTATTTCCAGGTGGCGTCCTCTTTGTAAGCGTGACTGTGTTGTGTGAGTTATGTCCCCTTGTTGAACGCGCGCAGTGTGAGCGCTGCGGAGAACAATGGGAATTATTTCTATGATAGCACTTATTCCAATCAGGGGGCCCAACAGGGGCAAATGGAAATATATTTGGTTAACATGCTCATCCAAAAAATTAAGGACAAACTTCATTTAAAACACAACCTTTTTCTTGTTAATATCGACGGCAGTTGGTGATTGCTTTTAGGCCTTTATCTAGAATGTTAGACTTATATTGACCGGGATATAGACCGTGACTACCTTTTTGATTTTTATTGAGGTTTTTTTATATAGGGACGTAAATAAAAATCAATAATTTTTAAGAAAAAATAACCGCCACTTTTGGGTTTCTGGTGAAAGGTACTTGCGAATGTTGGATTATGTAGAAATGTGTAGGTATTTTTTAAAACTGTTTTTAATGTAAATCTTTGATTATTTGATTGAATCAAATAAGTGAATATACGTATACCGTTAAGGTTTGAGGAGTTTCCTCAATTCCTCATGAATCCGAAATCCGATTATAAGAAATCGAACTTGACAAAATTTGACTTGAAAACTCAATATGTAAGCAAAACAAAGAGAACAAATAAATGTCACTGTTCTGAACTTAAATTTATGCTGTTCTTATAAAGATACGAAAGTCAGTATAAGTGTGCCGTTCAGATTTGAGGAGTTCCGTTCTGATTATCATCAGAAGTTCCACTGCACCAAATGTCACTGTTCTCAATGCAAACGCAAGCTGTTCTTATAAAAATACCAAAGTCATTATAAGCGTGCCGTTCAGATTTAAGAACGGAACTCGTTCTGATCTTCATCAGCAGTTCCACTGCACCAAATTTTACTGTTCTGTAAGTGCATGCTGCTCTTATAAAAATACCAAAGTCACTATAAGTGTGCCGTTCAGATTTGAGGAGTTCCGTTCTGACTATCATCAGCAGTTCAACTGCACCAAATGTAACTGTGCCGTACGTAAATGCACGCTGTTTTTATAAAAACACAAAAATCACCATATGTATGCCTTTCAGATTTGAGGAGTTCACTCGATTTCTCCAGAATCCCATCATCAGAACTGGGTTCTGATGAAAATGGGACCAATCTGTATGCATATACATTAAATAAAAAAAAATAAAAATCGGTCCAGTAACAACGGAGATATCGTGGAACAAACAAAAAAAACATACAGACGAATTGAGAACCAGCTTTCTTTGAGATTTGGAGCGGCGGTTAAAAAGGTAATCACGGTCTATATCCCGGCGAATATCATCAATGGCCTCTAACATCAATAATATGATGGGTTAAGCAGCGTTCATTAGATTGCGGCACTTCCGCAAATGGCTCGTGAGCCCAATGCGAGAGCGGCAGCCGCGACCGCAAAGCTGGCAGGAGAATGTGGCCGTGTCCAGTGACAAAGCTTGGTTAGCGCGCTGGTGTCTTAATTCTCGCCTAGATATAAGTCTAATGAAACTAACCGTGAATCATTTAAAACTCTTATCTAGAATGTTTCCATCGACGGTGCCTACTCAGTCGTGATTAAAAACATAATAAAAACTACTAAGTTACTGATATCAGGTTAACATTTATGACTATTTCATTAGGTACCGTGCGAACTGAAACTCCAAGCGTAGGACTGAATCGTAATGCGGCTGAATTTACGTCAATACCGAGAAAAATGGCCAAGTCTGGTGCTGGTACTCCTGTTTATTCTGTTATGTTTCATTATGAAGATCAGAAGTAACAAGAGAATCAAACGTCACGTACCAAGCAATAAATTGGTGATACCTGTTTTAATAATGGCGTGCGATGAGCAGTCTTTAAAACGATCTATAAAGAAAATAACAGTTCTGAGCCCGGACGCGGACTCCTTCCCTATCGTAGCGGCGCAGCGCTGCCGCAACCTCACCTACTTTTATGAAAGCGACTCCACCGTCACCTATGTCACCTATGTGGATGTACCGAAGCTTGAAGCCGATCGACCATATAAATATGCTCTAAATTATGTCTTCCGTACACTAAAGTATCAAGCCGTCATAGTTTTAGAAGACAATTTGAACATTTCTCCCGACTTTTTCGAATATTTTCTCGCAACTTATGAACTTCTAAAGCACGATGCGAGCATCTGGTGTGTCTCCGCGTGGAATGATCACTGTATGAAAGGAATGGTGGAGATAGTTGCCACTTCTATTTTGCGCAGAACCGACATATTCCCAAGATATGGCTGGATGATATTGTACGAAACGTGGGAGAAGATTGAAGAAATGATAGAAGATCTTTGCGACAGGCGGAACCGGAGTATAATCGACGGTCGTGTTTGTATCTGGCCGGAGATGTCGAGGACTTACTTAATTGACAGGTGCGGGAGACCCGTCGATGAGAACAGATTGTACAACAAAGAATTTGTTCCCTTTACGACGATAGAGCTTTCTTATTTATATAAACAGTACGAGCAGGCGTACATAGATTTCGCGTACTCGGCGCCGGAGACCTCAGTGCAAGAGCTGGAGGCGGAGAATGTGAACAGTACGCATAAGTACGTGCGCCTGCCGTACCGGGACGCGCGCTCGTTCCAGGCGACGGCGCGGCGGCTCGGGCTGCCGGGGGACCTGGCGCAGGGCGCGCCGCAGACCTCTCTACGCGGAGTC
Source organism: Leguminivora glycinivorella (assembly GCF_023078275.1). NCBI lineage: Eukaryota > Metazoa > Arthropoda > Insecta > Lepidoptera > Tortricidae > Leguminivora > Leguminivora glycinivorella. The sequence continues at coordinate 335,546 of NC_062973.1, forward strand.
GTGTCCTTCTTCATTAATGGACGTTACGTATTCTTTACCGACACTCGACTGAAGCCTGTATATAATGACGTTCCGCAGTAATTGATAGATTTCAGTAACACGTAATGGGCTTAAATACAAAAACAATGCTGGTAATGGTTCTGACTTTCTGAGACTTTCCAGTACCATTCACTCCACTCGAGTATTTAATTTTTAAATCCAACTGCTGTGTTTATGTATTATGTACCTTTAAGTAATGTGTAGATTTAAAAGTGCTTATTGTAAGTCTATTTGAATAAAGAATATTTTGACTACTGACCTTAAATAAATATAATGTTGTAATCGCTTTGTTTATTTACCAAACCTAAAACATTTTGCATCCTGCATTGCAATTGAATCTTGTGAAGTTTTTAGCACTTGTTTATTGTGTGCTTGTGTGCGTAAGCGTGTGTGTGAGTGTACATGTGTTTGTGTATGTAGGAAGGATGTCAAAGGCAAATGTCAAATATGCCGGCTTTAATATATAAATAGGATACGGGTGGGGCGGGGGTAGGGTGAAAAGGCAGTCTTTATTTTCCGTGGATGTTGATAATTTTGAATATGTTTTTAAACAGTTTGACTAATTTTAATAATAGCTATGCTCTCCAGGTTTAATCTATTTCCAGATGGCGTCCTCTTTGTAAGCCTGACCGTGTTTTGTGAGCTATGTCCCCTTGTTGACCGCGCGCAGTGTGAACGCTGCGGAGACCAATGGGAATTATTTCTATATTTTCTATGAAAGCACTTATTCCCATCAGGGCCCAACAGGGACAAATGGGAGTACATTTGGTAAACGTGCTCGTCCATAAAATTAAGGACAAAACTTCATTTAAAACACATTTTTCTTGTTAATATCGACGGTGGTTGGTGATTGCTTTTACGCCTTTATCTAGAATGTTTCCATCGACGGTGCCTACTCAGGCGTGATTAAAAACATAAAAACCAAGAAGTTACTGATATCATGTTAATATTTATGACTCTATTTCATTAGGTACCTACTGTGCGAACTTACACTCAAAGCGGGATGCTGTTCCGCTTGTTCGGGGACTGAATCGTAATGCGGCTAAATTTACGACAATACCGAGAAAAATGGTCAATTCTCGTGCTGGTACTCATATTTATTCTGTTATGTTTTATTATGAAGATCAGATATAACCAGAGAAAACGAATCAAACCTCACGTACCAAGTGATAAATTGGTGATACCTGTTTTAATAATGGCGTGCGATGAGCAGTCTTTAAAACGATCTATAAAGAAAATAACAGTACTGAGCCCGGACGCGGACTCCTTCCCTATCGTAGCGGCGCAGCGCTGCCGCAACCTCACCTACGACGACGCTAACTTTTACGAAAGGGACACCACTGTTATCTATGTGGATGTACCGAAGCTCGAAGCCGATCGACCCTACAAGTATGCACTACAATATGTCTTCGATACACTAAAATATCAAGCCGTCATAGTTTTAGAAGACAATTTGAACATTTCTCCCGACTTTTTCGAGTATTTTCTCGCAACTAATATGCTTCTAAAGCACGATGCGAGCATCTGGTGTGTCTCCGCGTGGAATGATCATTGTATGGAAGGAATGGTGGAGACAGGTGCCACTTCCGTTTTGCGAAGAACCGACGTATTCCCAAGATACGGCTGGATGATATTGTACGAAACGTGGGAGCAGATTCAAGGAATGATAGAAGATCTTTGCGATAGGCGGAACCGGAGTATAATCGACGATCGTGTTTGTATCTGGCCCGAGATGTCGAGGACTTACATAGTGGACGAGCGCGGGAGACCCGTCGATGAGAACAGATTGTACAACAAAGAATTCGTCCCCTTTACGAGGATAGAGCTTTCTTATTTATATAAGGAATACGAGCAGGCGTACATAGATTTCGCGTACTCGGCGCCGGAGACATCAGTGCAAGAGCTGGAAGCGGAGAATGTGAACAGTACGCATAAGTACGTGCGCCTGGCGTACCGGGACGCGCGCTCGTTCCAGGCGACGGCGCGGCGGCTCGGGCTGCCGGGTGACCTGGCGCAGGGCGCGCCGCAGACCTCTCTACGCGGAGTCGTGCCCTTCTTCATTAATGGACGTTACGTATTCTTTACCGACACTCGATTGAAGCCTGTATAGTAACGTTCCGCAGTAATTGAGAGATTGCAGTCACACGTAATGGGCTCAAATATAAAAACAATGCTGGTAATGGTTCTGAGACTTTCCAGTACCATTCGCTCGTATTAATAATTACCTCTTATAGCAGCAAGAATATGAGCCGTACGAGTAACGTAAACTGGGGTTACATTAATAACAACTTCGTTTTATTTTTAAACGTAAAAATCCACACTTCCCAACGCATATGTCCAATTTTTTATTTTAAATTCGGCAATATCGATAGTTACTCTCATTATTGCCCTAACGCAGTGAACAAGTATGGTCGTGAGCAGTACGGATAACGTGTCAAAATATAAGTACAGTTTGTTGCTATTTTTCATGCTTAAATAACTTACTAACGTAGTGGATATTAAAGTAAAAGGTTCACAGTGAATATTAGCTTGCCAGAAATGTGTTTAGCTATACCATTGTATTGAGTTTTGTGTCATATATTCAAACTAGGCATTTATTACTAAAGATTTACTTTGTGGGGTGTCTTTGATCACCTGCATGGGGCAACATTGACCATACTTGCATATATTCTGAACATCAACATTGACAACCGCGCCTGGTCCCAGGCCTCCTTGCTAATCCGTCATGGGGGACTAGGCATCGGGCAAGTGGTCAGTGTTGCCCTACCGGCATTTTTGTCTTCGTTCCACAGCACTCAAGACCTAGCGAATAAATTTTTACCCTTCTGCGGGAAATGACTGTAACACGATACTCAACGAAGCCAAAAATGCCTGGGCGCACTGTGTTCACCTCATTCGCATGCGAAATGAAATCCCAAAAACAGTGGGACGAGCCGCTCTGTAGAGCAACTTTAATTTCGTTAATTGATAATGCCGAAATCGATTATTGTATAATGATGTCACGGTACCTGTAGAGGCTGATAACTTCATCTCTTTTTGTGATGAATATTGAGACAATCTCAATTAAGTTGATTTTTTGAAGATGGTAATTTTTATTTTTGATCAAAGTAACCCCAAAATAGCATTAAACAGTTGTAATTTTTGAACCTGCGAACCGATTTTTATCTTTCCTTGAAATAAAATACTTCTGTAAGGGATTACATCCGATTACCATTAAAAACATAGGGTATCAAAGTAAACCCAAATTGCAGTTTAAGTTTGATCACATCGTCCTATTTTTTTTCTCCGTACGTTATTTTGTTAGCTTTATAGATTATTAACAGCAAAAAACTAAAAAAGTTGATGTTAGAGAAGTTAGTTAGAGAAGTTTAAACTTTAAAATTGATCAATGCAACCCCAGTTTGCGGTATTTAATTTTTAAACTGAACTGCTGTGTTTATGCTGCATCTCGTATTGCAATTGAACCCTGTGAAGTTTTTTGGCACTTGTTTATTGTGTGCGTACGTGTGTGATTGCATGTGTTTGGTGTGAAAAGGCACTTAGTCCTTACTTATTTTCCGTGGATATTGATAATTTTGAATGTTTTTACACGATTTGTCTAATTTTAATAATAGCTATGCCCTCCAGGTTTAATCCACTTCCAGATGGCGTCCTCTTTGTGAGCCTGACTAAGTGTAAGTATAGTGTAAGTTATGTCCCCTCGTTGACCGCGCGCAGAGTGAGCGTTGCGGAGACCAATGGGAATTATTTCTATGAAAGCACTTATTCCCATCAGGGCTCAACAGGGACAAATGGGAATATATTTGGTAAACGTGCTCGTCCAAAAAATTAAGGACAAAATTTCATTTAAAACAAATATTTTTTCTTGTTACTCGTAAAGTAATATCGAACGGTGGTTGGTGATTGCGTTTAGGCCTTTATCAAGAATGTTTCCATCGATGGTGCCTCGTCAGGCGTGATTAAAAACATAAAAACTATGAAGTTACTTTATATAATTGCATGTTAACATTTATGACCAGTACTATGCGAATTGAACTCCAAGCGGGATGGTACTCCGCTTGTTCGGGATCTGACTCGCAATGCGGCTAAATTTGCGACAGTACCGAGAAAAATGGCCAACTCTCGTGCTGGTACTCCTGTTTATTTTGTTATGTTTCATTATGAAGATCAGAAGTAACAAGAGAAAAACAATCAAACGTCAAAGCAATAAATTAGTGATACCTGTATTAATAATGGCGTGCGATGAACAGTCTTTAAAACGATCTATAAAGAAAATAACAGTTCTGAGCCCGGACGCGGACTCCTTCCCTATCGTAGCGGCGCAGCGCTGCCGCAACCTCACCTACGACGACGTTACCTTTTACGAAAGGGACACCACTGTTATCTACGTGGATGTACCGAAGCTCGAAGCCGATC